>NC_059216.1:3124183-3149183 GCF_020615455.1 Coregonus clupeaformis | reverse complement strand
TAACTGCCATTTCCTCCTGAGGTGCTGACCTGTTGCCCCCGCTATAACCACTGTGATTATTATTCTATTAACATTTTGCTACAAGTGAATCTCTGAGCTCTCTTCTAGCAGGAAACAGAGGCTTGATGACTCCAGTCAGGTCTGAGAGAGACAGAGAAAGAGAGAGTGAGAGAGTGAGAGAGAGAGAGAGAGAGAGAAAGATAGAGGCCGGCAGTGCGCCAGGCCATGGGATGATGAATATATTCCATCAGTACAGCCAAGGCGCTCCATGACATCTGCTATCCGAGCTGTCTAAATGGGACACATTAAAAGGCCATACGCAATCTCATTTTACAATCACAAACTGTTACTGTGTGGTGTAATAACTTAAGGGGAATCGGAAACAATTACTAAAACACACACACACAGGCTCACACACTCAAATAAAAGCACACGCGCACGCAAACACACACAGGGACACAGTCAAACAGATACAAATGCAAAACACACACATACACACACGCGCACGTGCACAAACGCACACACAAAGACATTAGACTAAAATAATAGCCAATCCAATTCGTCAGAAAGCGAGAGCAATAAAAAGGTAACCATTGATCATCAGGCTTTGTTCCCAAGCTGCTCTCAGTTTTCAATTACGTGCTCACAAAGGAGAATATTCATAGCCGTCCTAATGTAAGGTTACATATACCACCGTATTGACATTTCAAAATCACCACCTTTCCCTTTGCTTCGCAGCATTTTCATTCCTTCCTCCACACAAGATTAAATTACAACATAAATGAAATATGCAGAGTAGCGTGGCCCCCATTTGGCCACCTGGCGAAGGGGAAATTGCTTATTAATGTGAAAAGATGAAGATGTGGGACAGTCTGTTTCAGTTTCTCTCCCCTCTATTTGTCCGCCGTCTCCAGATGCCGCTGTATGTGTGTTGTGTGTGTGTATGTGTCTGTGTGTGTGTGTGCGTGTGTGTGTGTGTGTGTGTGTGTGTGTGTGTGTGTGTGTGTGTGTGTGTGTGTGTGTGTATGTGTCTGTGTGTGTGTGTGTGTGTGTGTGTGTGTGTGTGTGTGTGTGTGTGTGTGTGTGTGTGTGTGTGTGTGTGTGTGTGTGTGTGTGTGTGTGTGTGTGTGTGTGTGTGTGTGTGTGTGTGTGTGTGTGTGTGTGTGTGTGTGTGTGTGTGTGTGTGTGTGTGTGTGTGTGTGTGTGTGTGTGTGTGTGTATGTGTCTGTGTGTGTGTGTGCGTGTGTGTGTGTGTGTGTGTGTGTGTGTGTGTGTGTGTGTGTGTGTGTGTGTGTGTATATACCTCTGTATGCTGTTGGCTGTGTTGGTGACCTTTGTCTCCCTATATCCCAGGTTTATTATTAATTGCTGTATGGTGGACAAAAGCCAAACAGATTTGTAATGGCTGAAGGGACCTCGATCTGTGTCGTGGGCAGCTGAGCAGGAGAACATACTACCCTCATTAGGTCTGACGGGCATGGGGAGATGGGGGGTTGGGGGGGGGAGCACGGGAGCGCCCTAACACGCGTGACCTTTCCATGTCCTTAACACTCAACTCACATGGGAGGGAAGTTCAGTCAAAGCTTGGCAGAAGTTAGGCGGAACACTTTTCTCAGAATTAATCTCTCTTTATTTGTTGTAGATATAGTGGTCAGTATACAGTATTGTATTTGTTGTTGATTTAGTGGTCAGTGTACCGTACTGTATTTGTTGTAGATATAGTGGTCAGTGTACAGTACTGTATTTGTTGTAGATATTGTGGTCAGTGTACAGTACTGTATTTGTTGTAGATATAGTGGTCAGTGTACCGTACTGTATTTGTTGTAGATATAGTGGTCAGTGTACAGTACTGTATTTGTTGTAGATATAGTGGTCAGTGTACAGTACTGTATTTGTTCTGAATATAGTGTTCGGTGTACAGCACTGTATTTGTTCTAGATATTTGTACAAATTCCTCACAGAAATGTACATTTACTAATATTTACATTTGTATCATTTAATAACGTTTTTGATTTGATTAAATGATGATAGCATTCACATTGTTCAAATAGTCATATACCCTTATAATTCAATTACAATAAACAAAAACAAGGTAATTGAATATAAAACATGAATATACATACAACTAATTAACAAAATACTCTAAACAACCCTAAACCTGCTTTAAAGTACGCAATGGAATCTCAAGGAAAAATTATACTATTTCAATAAAAAAAACATTTCTAACTCAACAGTGTTGAGAGCAGTGATGTGTCACAAATCTCCTTATCATGTTGTACATGTGAACTATCAGCTTTTCTGTAGTCCTGGAGGCCCTGTTGAAACCATGCCGATGATGACAGGGTATTACAGCATAAATGCATGCATACAGCTACTTTATCTACAGTATATTTAATATCCCGGGGCATAGAGCTGGGTACAGATAGCGTGGGGTGATGGGGACATCACAACCTGGTGCGTTGTGGGGTAGCGGGCTGATCCTCCAGTCCTCCAGGCCAACGCCGGAGCAGCTAATTGGCTCTCCTAAATATTTAATGATGGTGTGGCCCGATTGGCTGTTTTAATTGTTCCAATTAAATAATTCAATAGCTGGCAAGGAGGGAATATTCAGCAGTCCATTAAGCTCCTGGTGTCTGACTCGGACTCAATATATTGACCTCTGACCTATGACCTCTGATAGAGCAAGGCTCTACCCTGAACAACTTATAGCCCTGCCACAGCAGAGGACACACACCATGAATACCATCAACAGGACTTCACTACAACTATATCAAACCACAAAAACAAGATTTTCAACTGCATTCCCTCATGTACAAGTTACCTCACAAGAGGAAGCAGAGGATTACCAGGGTGAGGTTTCAGCTACAACAACAACAAAAACGAAAAAACACAACAGTGATAACAACCAGAAGCAATATTTTTTAATAGCTTTCCAACCCGTAACAAGGCACTCTCTAAAGAGCCGGTAACTGAACTGGAGAGCAACAGAATTTTCACACAGAGACAAAACCCTTCAATCAAAGCCACGCACTAGGGACACACTGGCTGAATCAACGTTGATTCCATGTCATTTCAATTAAATGATATTGAACCAACGTGGAATAGATGTTGAATTGACGTCTGTGCCCAGTGGGCAGTGGGTATGTGAACTCCTCTCCACCATTGGTGTAGCGTCAGGAAGCGTGACTGAGCTAACCAGCCCTCCAAGCTCTCCTTTCATGGATGCAAAACCAGAGAAAAAAAACTCTCAGCCTCACCACTCCGAGTCCATATATTTCTCTCAGCCCGCAATGAGTTAAAAGATTTTGCCATGTTAGAACATTACAGAGAGAATTTATCTGATTATGGCAGTAATAATTACCCATCTGTTTATTGCAGATAGAGAAATAATTCATGCAGGCAACAGGCCGTGTTGGCAATGACACTCCGCATTTAGTAAATATGCAAACGGCTCCTTCCTAGTAGCCCAGGCTCACAGGATGCCCTTATTAAGCAGCACAACATTAAGTGTCTTCGTGACAAGTGATAAATTGTTGCGTTGCACAAACTCTAGTCGTTGGAATTACAGTGGTGCCGAGAGGTCCTGACTTCATTAGGCTATGCAGGAGGGGACGGCTCCATGAAGATGGACACACTAACATGGTGAACGCCAGCCAGGGGGAGAGAGAGAGAGAGAGAGAGAGAGAGAGAGAGAGAGAGAGAGAGAGAGGTGATATCTGGCAGATCAAAACCGTAAAGAGAGGAAAAAGAGAGAGAGCACAAGAGTGTGTGAGTGCGTTGGGCAGAGCGGTTAATGAAATGACACAGATGGTTTTGTCTGGGGAGATTCGTCAGGGAGGAGCAGGGGGAGAGAGAGAGAGTTTTGTATGGGGATATTTGTCAGGGCGGAGCAGGGGGAGAGAGAGAGAGAGTTTTGTATGGGGAGATTCGTCAGGGTGGAGCAGGGGGAGAGAGAGAGAGTTTTTAATGGGGGAGATTCGTCAGGGCGGAGCAGGGGCAGAGAGAGAGAGTTTTGTATGGGGAGATTCGTCAGGGCGGAGCAGGGGGAGAGAGAGAGAGATAGTTTTGTATGGGGAGATTTGTGAGGGCAGAGCAGGGGGAGAGAGAGAGTTTTGTATGGGGAGATTCGTCAGGGCGGAGCAGGGGGAGAGAGAGGGAGTTTTGAATGGGGAGATTCGTCAGGGCGGAGCAGGGGGAGAGAGAGAGAGAGAGTTTTGTATGGGGAGATTCGTCAGGGGGAGAGAGAGAGAGATAGTTTTGTATGGGGAGATTTGTCAGGGCGGAGCAGGGGGAGAGAGAGAGTTTTGTATGGGGAGATTCGTCAGGGCGGAGCAGAGAGAGAGAGAGAGTTTTGAATGGGGAGATTCGTCAGGGCGGAGCAGGGGGAGAGAGAGAGTGAGAGAGTTTTGTATGGGGAGATTCGTCAGGGGGAGAGAGGGAGAGAGTTTTGTATGGGGAGATTCGTCAGGGCAGAGAAGGGGGAGAGAGAGAGAGTTTTGTATGGGGAGATTTGTCGGGGTGGAGCAGGGAGAGCGAGAGAGAGTTTTGTATGGGGAGATTCGTCAGGGTGGAGCAGGGAGAGAGAGAGAGAGAGAGAGAGAGAGAGAGAGAGAGAGAGAGTTTTGTATGGGGAGATTCATCAGGGCAGAGCAGGGGGAGAGAGAGAGAGTTTTGTATGGGGAGATTCGTCAGGGTGGAGCAGAGAGAGAGAGAAAGAGGGGCAGCCCTCACTCTCTCGTCCTCTCATTCGGCCGTCTCCCGTCATTGGAATGGCCAGTCGACCTGCACTAAACGGGAGCCATTAGTAAAACTTTGAATAATTTATGCAGCGGCCGGACAGAGGGGTGGAGGGAGGGATGGAGGGAAAGATGGAGGGAAGGAGTGGCAGATTAAAAAGCGGACCTTTGCGGGGTGAGTGATTGGGCAGCGTGCGATCCGAGGGTCCCTGGCGAACACAGAAAGGATATTTTAAATAAACGCGGCCCTGCGTTAATTGATTGCGACCCCAGAAGCGCTAAATAAACAAGTGATTAACTGCCGAGAGGACGACCTCTCAATGGAGCGGAGCAGAGAGGAGGGGCTCACTGGCCCTGTGTGTTAGTTTGTGTGTGTGTGTGTGTCTGTGTGTGTGTGTGTGTGTGTGTGTGCATGTGTGTGTGTGTTTCCCGGGGAATGATAGACAGGACAACATATTTCTTACTCTCACCAATATCTCCCACATCACCCCTCCAGGTTAAACCCCACAACTGACACAAAGTGTTAATATGATCCTGTCAACACCACATAACTGAATGTCAGGACTAAACAAACACTTCTTATAAAGAACCCAGGTGTTGTTTGGGTTGTCATGACAGTATTATACAAAGACATTGTGGAAAGTACTAACCAGGTTCTGTTATCCCCATCATGCTGTCCACATCCAGTATAGTCCAGCCTAGTCTGTCTTCTGTAGCCATGTAGGTGTGGTCACACAACACAGAGGTGATAAACCTCATTACTTCTCACCAGGCCTAACCATCTCTGGAGGGGGATCCAAGGAGCACTTAACAAATCTACATGTCATTTTAGCTGAGGCCTTAAGATATTCCCCCCGCCTTAAGATATTTGCCCCCCCCACCCAAAAATATTAGCGACAACGAATGTGACTTCAACTTGACGTTTTTTGTAAATTATTATTGTCAAATATAAACTATGGCATCTTTTTCGGCCCCTGGAGCCTAGTATATTTTATTAATGCCAGAGCTCTCACTGAAATCACAGGCACATTTTTTATTTCGTCACATAGTTCGCTGGCCCGCTCACCCAAGGCACTTCTGAATACTTTTTTTTTTTTTTCCTCAGGTTACCGGTATACATGTATAGCAATCATACTCTGTGCCTCTAGATTAATCCGATCAATTAATCTCTGCCCAAGCACCCAGAGTGAATTCCTGTTAAGCATAAAGTCTGCCCCATATTAACTAATAGTGGTCTCTAGGTGCCACGATACACATTAGCATAACACCCAGACCTTCTCTGACTTTCTTTCTACACACCAAAGACTGGCCAAGAGGAACAGTGATGCAGTACTCTGTGAAGAAAACCACACTTCCATCTAATACCCTCCAACTTATCCTCCAAAATATAATAACAATTGAAATGATGAATACATAATCAATTGGGTATGTACTGAATTGATAGAGAAATTGATAGAGAATTCACCCTGGAAATTAGTGTTGAACAGATATTGTTGAGCAGATATTTAATATTTCTCTGTCTAATATCTCTGGTATGTTTCCTATATCAGTCCTATTACTGTACCTGATATGTTTGTTTCTGCAGGCCAGGTTTCTCCCTCCATGTATCTCTTGCATGCGTAGTAGTTATGGATGCATTTCCTCACGTAGTAGCCTCTCCATCTCTGCTGTATCTTCAGGAGGAAAACACACCACCACAGATCTATAGTTAACATAATAATCCACCACTTCATTCAACTTTGACTGAATGAAGTTGGATGAGATGGGACCAAAAGGACAATTTTAGTATAAAGTATTTTAGCTGACACATCACACCCTGTCCCTTCCTTGAGCCCTGCTCTTTCTTTCTGTTTAGTCTGGTGTTGTTCTGCTTTCGTTTTTTAAAATATTTTTTTGTTTTGTTTCTACAATATCGTAAATCGACTTTGGATCCTTAAAAAGTGCAATATAAATATAATGTATTATTATCATTACGGTGGTTTCATAAATATATATATTTTTGTATAAAATATAACTTTAGGCAAACTGGACTGGCAACACTTTGGAAGCCGTTGCTTTAGAGGTCCCTGCATGCATCTCAGTTTGACTAGATACACACACACACCAAGTGCGCCCCAAGCTGGGACAGGTCTCTAAACAGAGGGGAGCGGATGTCCTTCACTCTAATTAGGAGATGAAACAATAGCAAGTAAAATAATAATTAGAAGAGGGGAGGCAGAAGAATAAAACAAAGACCAAAATGAGAATTGCGATTGATCTGCAGTCAATACATCATTTTAAACAAAGTAATTGCTGGCTCGCAACTCAAAGTTCTTCTTGACCTTTTTTCACTACTGAAATCAATGATGCATATTGTCCGGTTAAATCTAATAAAACTCCTGGGCCTCTTGTAAACACTGTTTTCTATTAACATGCTAATACATTAGCCTTTGTTAGAAAGACTATGATAAAGACATCGGAGGAAGAGAAAAAAAAATAGAATACAAATTGAAAGGGAAGTGACACAAGGGGATTCAGAGATGATTGGTTCTTTTTTTTTCTCCTGGTCAATGAGAGGCGGTGGGTGGAGATGTCCTTCACACACACACACACACACACACACACACACACACACACACACACACACACACACACACACACACACACACACACACACACACACACACACACACACACACACACAGTGTGTGACTGAGTTTCTCACACACAACATACTCTGTGACTGTCCAGAGTTTATCACACCTGTGTATTGAGCTTTTTTACTGTGCCCTTTTAATCATTGTACCTCTACTACACTATAAAACACCTAAACCAGTGGGTTGGACACACTACCCTTAAAATTGTCACTCACAACATTTTCTATTTAGATCAGCATTGATATTACCAGGTTTACACCTAAATACACAATGATATGAGAAGGTTGAGAGATATTACAGTTTTTTTCAATTGTTTACACGCGATTTTGAAAACAGAGTTCTTTTTGTCAAAATATAATCACAATTATCCAAACACCACAATTAATTAGCAAAATTCCTAGATTGTTTGCAAAATGACACACTTCAGTCAAAACATACACACTTCAGTCAAAACATATACACATGTTTGTGAAAATGCTATTTGTTTTCATTTAACCAACACAGTCATCAATGATCATACACTATTGCAGCCAGTTTCACACTGCTGTGATAAATAAAAAACACATTTGTAAAAAAAAAAAAAAAAAAGATTTTTGGCCAGACAATTTAGGTGACAAAAAATAGTGAGAAACTCACAACATTATTCATGATTTGTTTTGAGATATAAGGAGAATGTAGACAAATACTGTAGGCCTACTATAACCTTACCAAGCACTGCACAACACTTGATGCTGCAGACTGAATATTTCAAGTATTTATTTCAATACTTACAGTATTTCTTACCATAATCAGTTACAGTAATCAACCAACAATAATATCAATTACTGTAAACAAATAAAATCCGTAGACAAATAAAAATTACTGCATGAATTACAGTACATACACTTTGACTCTGAAGAAAAATAAAGTAAAAGTAAACAGAAATTAAAGAAAACTACTGTAAAAGCAACAAGAATACTGTAACTATCCGTCTCTCCGTCTGGCTGGATCAGGCCATAACATTTCATCCACATCACAGGCTATGTCTTCATTGGCAAGGCACCGTTGGAAGAATCGCCTTGTGTGACGAATCCACCCCTGCACTGAAGCTGCTTCAATAAGATCACATGCCTGTTCCATGGCCTGAATGAGGGGCAAACGGTCATAAGGCCGCAGGTCATATACCTTCCACCGCCACGCTGAAAAATTTTTTCTATAGGATTCAGGAAGGGGGAGTATGGGGAAGGTATAAAACTTCAAAATCAGGGTGATCATGGAACCAGTTCTGGACTAGAGCAGCCCGATGAAATGAGACATTGTCCCAAACGACAATGTACCGCATCTGGTCCACTTGGTGTAATGCTGTGACAATCTCATGCAATCGGTCAAGAAATGCAAGTATCAGATTTGCATTATAGGGTCCCAGATTTGCATGGTGGTGGAGGACCCCATTTTGTGTGATAGCAGCGCAAAGGGTGATGTTACCCCCTCGCTGCCCTGGCACATTGGTGATTGCCCTGTGCCCAATTACATTTCTCCCTCTTCTTCTTGTTTTTGCAAGGTTAAATCCAGCCTCATCCACATATATCAATTCATGTTGAATTTCAGCAGCATCCATTTGCAAGACTCTCTGAAACACATTAAAGAAAATAGGATGCTATTCAATATCTATAGCACAGTATTTTTTTGTGACAGAACATTATGAGCAGTGCATGATACCACACCATAGTCAGATGAACAATGCATACCTCCACATACTCATTGCGCAGATGTTTCACTCTCTCTGAATTTCTGTCAAATGGTACCCGATACAGTTGCTTCATGTATATTTGATTTTTCTTTAGGATTCGACCTAATGTTGACAGAGAGACTCGTTGGATGTTATTGAAAATATTGTCATCATTGATGATATTGGCTTGGATTTCTCGTAGCCTGATACAATTATTGGCCAAAACCATGTTCACAATGGCGGCCTCTTGTGCACGACTAAACATAGGGCCCCTTCCACCTTGGTGTCCTCGACCCTCAATCCTATGTAAAAACAAAATAAGATAAAAATAAATAAATATATATATATATATATATATATGCAGCCTACTGTCAAATGTCACAGTAAACAATATTGATTATACAAGCTTCAGTTTCAATGTATACTGTGTGGTTAGCTTACCTGTTTTCTCTATGAAATGTCCGAATTACTGACGCAACAGTATTTCTGCTGAGATTTGGTTGAACTCTTTGTCCAGCTTCCATCAGTGTCAGTCCATGGTTGATAACATGGTCAATAAGTGTTGCACGGATTTCTCGAGTCAAATTTGGTCCTCGTCTTCTTTGTTCAGGTTCTATCAACTCTTCAAGTCCTTCTCTACCTCTTCCTCTACCTAAGTGTATTCCTCTACCTCCTTCTCTTCCTCTACCTTCTTCTCCTCTACCTATGCCTCTTCCTCTACCTCCTTCTCCTCTTCCTCTACCGCCTTCATCTCCTCTTTGAGCTCCCCCTCTCATTCTCACTCTTCTTCTTCTTCTAACTCCTTCCATTTTTGTTGAAGACAGGTGAACTCACCTGCTGCCTTTTATAGCACACCTGAGTGCTGCGTTTTCAAATTAGCACATGTGTGCTTCCACACCTGGTAGATGTGTTTATCCAATTCGTTCATTAGTGTGGTAATTGGCAATCCGGTGCTTTGTAATTACAAGGAAGTAACCTCACGATCCTTATCTGTGTCTAAGGTGTGAAAATGTGTGTAGAGTTTTACAAATCACTGTGTGTAATGTTTTGCAAAAAGGGTGAGGCGGACATTGTGTGTAATGTTGTGCAAATCTGTGGAGGTGTTTTGCTCATTGGAGTACAATTTTGCTAATTGTGTGGAAATTTTAATTTTAGTGTGTAAACAATCGTAAAAAACTGTAATACATCTCAAATATGAGAGTAGCAGTTTGTACACTCTACATTCACCAGAATGGAGTAAATAGAATGGTATTGCAGAAGGCACTCGTACAGCTTTCATAAATGTTCCCACTCACAAATAAAATTGTGCAGTTACAAAAAAAAAATGAATATAAATAAAACCAAAACATCAGCACAAGGCCCTATTTGTTTCATTTGAGGGTAAAATATAGCATAATTTGAATGACTCTGCCCTATGTTCACTACATAATAGCAGTATCTAGGTGCCACGACACACATAACACCCAGACCTTCTCTGACTTTCTTTCTACACACCAAAGACTGGCCAAGAGGAACAGTGATGCATTACTCTGTGAAGAAAAGCTCATAAATGTTCCCACTCACAAATAAAATTGTGTAGTTAAGTAAAAAATGAAAATAAAAAAGAATATAAACAAAACCAAAACATTAGCACAAGGCCCTATTTGTTTCATTTGAGGACAAAATATCGTATAATTTGAATGAAATACTTGGGCCTTTCAAGACCCCCCAGCATTTTACAAGAACCCTTTTTACAATAGCCCCCCTTCCTTCCTTTTTTATTTGATCAGATTTTGACATCCATTCTGCTTCCTGAACATATGACAGTATTTTACAGGAGTAATAAAGCGGTATATTCTGCTGTGAAGCTTCTGTTGTCCTCTAAGTGCTGACATGACCTTTACCCTTTGGCCTTGTGACCTTAGGCACTCGGTCAGACCCAGATGGCTGCAGCGGCAGCCCGTAACACGACCCTAACTAAAACCCTGGGCCCGGACGTCTTTATTGGTTTAGATTACTGTCCGTCATTAAACTTTTCATCAATTTCAGGGGTTTGAGCGAATGTCCAAACAGCTCACTGGTAATATGTCATTTTTCAATAAAAGCTGGGATTTTGTGGGCTTATAAAAAATCTTTAACAATTTCACTTGGGGTGGAAAAGAGTGGCTAGATGGAATTGTAAAATGTAAGGTTTCGATGCGATATCCTCACATAAAAGTGGCAAAGCATCACTCAAATCCAAAAGCTTTTGATTTGTGTCTTAGGAGATGTTAAACTGGTCAAATAGGACATATGATGATATAGGCCGTGACAGTGAGATCTGCTCTAGTGGAGAAGCCTTCATAAAAGTTAACTTTACAAAAGTTAAATTAGATATTAGTCAGAGCATAGCTTAAAATACTAATAATAAATCTGAAGACGCTGACTTCTCTCCTGACTGGTTTAGAATAACTTAATACGATTTTTCAGTTGAATATCAATGCCTCCGTTAAAGGGTGTACTATACTTTTATATAAATATGATTGACTGATCAAACTTGTATATTAAAATCTAGACTAAATGTGACAATAATTTCTGTACGGTATATCAGTAGAATTAGCCAGGATATGCAGTATTTCTACTCTGCCCAGTGTCACCACATAGGGGGTGGTGAAATGGAAATGGAACAGTACTGCAGGACTATTTATGGGGATCACATTGGTAGACCAGGGGACTTTCCATTTGCTAAAACAGACAGTGTGATATTTACCCTGACGGACATCTCGTAGTAGAAATTCAGTTTCATGATAAAATATGTGGCCTTTGAACAAAAGGAGCGACAGCGTTACATCTCTGATCTGTCCTTAGCAGCCCGGAGATGAAGAGCTTTTTATACATTATTCTTAATAAGTCACATAGACACCATGGAGAGAGAGAGGGAGAGAGAGAGAGGAATGTGGGAGGGAGAGAGACAGAGTGTGTGTGTGTGTCTGTGTGTGTGTCTGTGTGTGTGTGTGTGTGTGTGTGTATTGTGTGTGTGTGTGTGTGTGTGTGTGTGGAGAAAGAGAGAGAGAGAGCGAGAGAGAGAGAGAGAGAGAGAGCAGTACAAGTCAGACTTTGTATTGAGGGGACGGGGTTCCTCTCTTAATACATACTGCAGACAATGCCAAGAAAATGTATGGTAGTCAAGCTGGGAGCTAATGGAGATGTATGATGGCTCAACGCTCTCCGCTGTGTTTGATAATCAATGACGCTCCAGCCAGGATAGACTAACAAAGGCCAGAATATTCACACAGCTCGCCTCAACTCGCGCCTCGCCTCGCGCCTCGCCTCGCGCCTCGTCTCGCTATGCTAAGACCACTGGGGGCACATTTACAGGAGCAAACTTGAGAGGGTTTTAAAATGAATTCATATCTCAAACATGTCTCCGCTTATTATGACATAAGAGAGAGGCAATGTAACGCTCGGGGAGGAAGACAAAGACTTGAAAGACGAGAAGAAGTTTGGCTAAATGCGGAGCTTGGACTTCAGAGGAAGAAAAACAGGTGTTGGACTTGAGTCATGTACTGTATATAATGCAGGTTCAACACTGCAAAGTAAATATTTGTCTTCAGTTATGAAATTGTGTTGTGGTAATTTTGAGAGATTCAAATGAGTCCTGTATTATTTGTCAGAGATACTGTGCGTCTGGTGACATGTCTTCTACATTACATTCAATCAGGTTTTATCCCCAGATTCCAGCTCTTGAATGCTTCCCAAATGTGCCTGGCAGTCAGGCTTTACCAAACAGTCATTTAGGGAGTGATAAATAGCTGTTTTGAAATGTTTCTTAACCATTTGTCTGAAATGTGCCATTGTTGTGAAGCCCAGCCATATCTTCTGAATGATGGTGACCATTCTGTGTAGGTGACTGGGAGAAATGGTCAGAAGACATACGCTTTTACAAAGAAAAAAGGGAATAATTTATCAGTTTATCAAAAACATTAAAAAAATAACAGTTCTGAAAGACTAAGCATAAGCTGTTGTGGGATATGCTTTCTATATGGACGTGACAAAATCTACAATCTGCAGAAAAAATTGCGGGAAGATAAATATCGAATAATATGTTTTTCGGCTGAGTTGAAAGGTCACATTAAGAGCTAGTCCACACCCCCACACAGGACAATGCACAGCAACCTTTACGTAAGGCTTTTCAATTATGTCCAACGATCATGGCTCCCTCGAACAAGCAGACATTTGTATTAATCATCAAACATACTCTAAATGCAAGTCTACTGCGGTTGCAGCCTCAACGACGCCATCAATTTTCAAAAGGCCATTTATATGCCCAGAAAATCAATGCTTATAGGGGGAATATGGTAACCTGGGAGTTGCACTTAAGAAGCTGAAATTGTGGCTAATTAGCCACTTAACACATTGATCAATTAACTAAAGTAATCTGAATTAACTTGCAGTATGTGAGTTTGTCTGCTGACCCCGCTTAATGGTGTTGGGGTCACAGTACGGGGCACAGAGTGGGATAGGCCTTTATTCCCTCAGCCAATTGCACAGCTCTCTTACACCAAAGAGGGGTTCATTTCATACTGTAAAGTAATTATTTAGTTTTTGGGGGGGTAATGTGGCTGTAGGTCTACTATTATTTGGAGTGAAGAAAAGGTGCAGTGTTTTTATTCTACAAATTACAGTAGGTGCATTCATTCTTTGAAATTGTATGCATTATATTTGTATTTAAGGGATGAAATAAGGAGTTATGGCAAGACACGCACCTGACATCCCCTGAACCTGCTCTGGATTGGATGCCTGCGTCGTTCTCTCTCGTTCTCTCTCTGTCTGTTCTCCTCCGCTAAAGCTAACTCTCTCTCCTCTGCTCTTGTCCTTCTAGACCTGTCTGCTGCCTTTGATACTGTGAACCATCAGATCCTCCTCTCCACCCTCTCCGAGCTGGGCATCTCCGGCGCGGCTCACTCCTGGATTGCGTCCTACCTGACCGGTCGCTCCTACCAAGTGGCGTGGCGAGAAGCTGTCTCCGCACCACGTGCTCTCACCACTGGTGTCCCCCAGGGCTCAGTTCTAGGCCCTCTCCTTTTCTCCCTATACACCAAGTCACTTGGCTCTGTCATATCCTCACATGGCCTCTCCTATCATTGCTACGCTGACGATACACAACTAATCTTCTCCTTTCCCCCTTCTGATAACCAGGTGGCGAATCGCATCTCTGCATGTCTGGCAAACATATCAGTATGGATGACGGATCACCACCTCAAGCTGAACCCTGGCAAGACGGAGCTGCTCTTCCTCCCGGGGAAGGACTGCCCGTTCCATGATCTCGCTATCACGGTTGACAACTCCGTTGTGTCCTCCTCCCAGAGTGCGAAGAGCCTTGGCGTGACCCTGGACAACACCCTGTCGTTCTCCGCTAACATCAAGGCGGTGACCCGATCCTGCAGGTTCATGCTCTACAACATTCGGAGAGTACGACCCTGCCTTACACAGGAAGCGGCACAGGTCCTAATCCAGGCACTTGTCATCTCCCCGTCTGGATTACTGCAACTCGCTGTTGGCTGGGCTCCCTGCCTGTGCCATTAAACCCCTACAACTCATCCAGAATGCCGCAGCCCGTCTGGTGTTCAACCTTCCCAAGTTCTCTCACGTCACCCCCTCCTCCGCACACTCCACTGGCTTCCAGTTGAAGCTTGCATCCGTTACAAGACCATGGTGCTTGCCTATGGAGCAGTGAGGGGAACGGCACCTCTGTACCTTCAGGCTCTGATCAGTCCCTACACCCAAACGAGGGCATTGCGTTCATCCACCTCTGGCCTGCTGGCTCCCTTCCTCTGCGGAAGCATAGTTCCCGCTCAGCCCAGTCAAAACTGTTCGCTGCTCTGGCACCCCAATGGTGGAACAAGCTCCCTCACGACGCCAGGACAGCGGAGTCACTCACCACCTTCCGGAGACATTTGAAACCCCACCTCTTTAAGGAATACCTGGGATAGGATAAAGTAATCCTTCTACCCCCCCAAAAAAACAAAAAAAAAAATATATATATATAAAAAATACAAAATAAAATAAACAAATTATAAATTAAAATTATAAAAAAATAAAAAAATAAATTGTAAAGTGGTTATCCCACTGGCAATAGGGTGAATGCACCAATTTGTAAGTCGCTCTGGATAAGAGCATCTGCTAAATGACGTAAATGTAAAAAACACCGACACAGCAAGTGTAGAAATGTATGAAACAAGCATGCGTGGTTGAAACAAGTCGACTGTTTGTTTATATAAACAGGTGACTGTTGTTGTTGTTGTTAGCAAAGGTGCCCTGCTAGCTAGCTAACTAAGTTACCGCTAACTAACGTTAACGTACCAGTTTCTTTCTCAATTTTTCTAAACAGCTATGTCAGGGGCTGTTAGAATTAGTGTCTTACAAAGTGTAGGCTACAAATTAAATTAGCATGTTGCATTACCTGTTTCTGGATAAGAGCGTCTGCTAAATGACGTAAATGTAAAATGTAAATGGTGAAATATTCTTCTTCAATTCTTTCAATCTCATTCTGTAACATGACCAAACTAGCCACGCTCCCTGGACCAAGGCACAAGAGTTTACATGTTTCCTTGATAACGTGAAAGAGACAGCTGTTTCTGTTTTCATTCATTCGTCTCTTCTTGGTGGCAAAGTTATGGCATGGTGTTGGCTGTTTGGCTATCGAATAAGCAGAGGAAATAAACATGTGTGCGCCTTTGAAACGTGTTATTTGGATGCACAAGAGCACCCACTGACCAGATCACCCACTGATGGCAGCAGCCATTTGTACTGTCTTTGTACTGTAGTGTTGTTGTTTTAATAATAATAACATTTCTGGTCCCAGTCTTTAGTTTAGTTTAGTTTAATAATTAAACTGTTTAAAAAAACAAGCACACATAAAACTTGAAAAAGCCATACATGCACATGAGTAAAATCCTCGAGGATAACACACAATAAAGTCTGGGACTTATTTCCATTGTGGTCCTCTTGAAACAAGATGGCTAGGCAAGATGGAACACGGTTGAACACAGTATGACAGAGAGATAATACAACATAAAACAAAGAAGAAGAACGTCTATCTCAGGGGTGTCAAACGTACGGCCCGCGGGTCGGATCAGGCCCGCAAACGGGTTTAATCCGGCCCGCGAGATGATAAAAAAAAAAAAAAAAAGGCGCTGCAATTTTTCAATAAAATAAACTGCTGTTCCAATTGCGTCCACTGGATGGCGCAATATCAATTGTGTTAAGCAAGCAAACTGTTTATACCGGGGCAGAGCAAGTAGGTCAAGCACGTGCAGCCAATGAGCTACTTTGTTTTGCCCGCGATATTTATTACGGCTTCTACTTTTAACATTATGTGCTTTGGCACCCTCATTGCCCCAATATGTCTCTGTCAAAAAAGAGAAAAGTGGACGCAGAGTGCAGAGTGTTCCAAGAAAAATGGTCATCCTATTTAATCACGGAATTGAATGGGAAAGCTGTATGTTTGGTGTGTTCAGAGCATGTTGCAGTGCTGAAAGAATATAACCTTCGTCGCCACTATATGAGTCTTCATGCCGACAAATATGACAACTTTCAAGGACAGCGGAGATGAGAGAAGGTGAATGAACTGTTGGCGGGTCTGAAGAAACAGCAGTCTGTGTTTACTCACAGCCGAGACATCAGTGACGCTGCAGTGAAAGCTAGCTACCTCATTGCTAATGAAATCGCAGTGGCTTCAAAACCATTGAGGGTGAATTTGTAAAAACATGCATGATGAAGGCAGCGGAGATTGTGTGCCCTGAAAAGCGGCAGGCTTTTGCAAATATCAGCCTGACAAGAAACACAGTTGCAGACAGGATTTCCGATCTTTCAGTGGATTTGGACAGCCAGTTGAAGCAAAAAGTAAAGTCATTTATTGTGTTTTCGGTTGCAATTGATGAAAGCACGGACATTACAGATGTTGCACAACTGGCCATTTTTTCATCCGCGGAGTTGATGACACATTGACCGTCACCGACGAGTGCGTGGAGTTGGTGCCGATGACAGATACAACGACAGCAGCTGATATTTTTACCGCACTCGTCGGCGCGCTGGACAGGGTCGGAGTGGACTGGTCCCGCGCTGTCAGCCTGGCTACAGATGGTGCGCCCTCAATGATCGGGAAAAAAGCAGGCATTGTGACAAAGTTCAGAGAGAAAGTGCAATCTGCAAATGGAGGATGTGATTTTTTGACTTTTCACTGTATTTTGCACCAGGAGGCTTTGTGTTGCAAGTCATTAAAGATGGATAACGTCATGAAGGTGGTCATCCAAACTGTATTATTATTATTATTATTATTATTATTAATTTCATCCGATCCAGAAGCCTGAATCACCGTCAGTTTGACAGCCTTCTCAGAGAGAAAGACCACATCTATTGCCTGCCATACCACACTGAGGTAAGATGGTTAAGCCGAGGTGCTGTGCTGAGGCGTTTCTTTGATTTACGAGAAGAAATTGAACAGTTCATGGAAGAAAAGGGCAAACCAGTGTTAGAATTTCATTCCGCAGAATGGATGCCGGACCTTGCATTTATGGTGGATGTTACAGAGCACCTGAATAACTTGAACAAACAGCTGCAAGTGCGCAACAAAGTTGTCACGCAGTATTATGACAGCATACGTTCTTTCAAGTTGAAGCTGTCATTGTGGGAGACGCAACTTGCCGGTGGTGATGCAGCTCACTTCCCCTGTCTGAAAAATGTGTGTGCGACCCAACATGTGGCAGACATGAAGCGGTTCAAAGATAAAATAACTGGACTGTTACGGGAGTTTGAGCAACGCTTTCAGATTTATGTTTATATGTTTTTATGTTGATGTGCTATTGTTTTTAATTGATTTTATTTTATTTGTATATTTAACCTATTCTTGACTCTGTGGTTCTTGCACTTGTTTGGGGAACAGGATTTCATTATTTTTATCTACATTTCTGCCTGAGAAATGACACCCTGATATAGTTCTGTGATCTGTGAAACAGTTCTGTGAATCACTGAGGCATTGTGTGTTTGTGTGTTCTTTTTTTTAGAATTTTCAAATAAACTTGATGTGTTTTATGATTAATAGTGATGTTGTGCTTGTACTATTTTGGACACACTGTCCTCAGGCTCCAGCTTTATGTTGTATGTTGATCGTATTAAAACAAAGAAAACAATCTGAAGTTGTTGTTTTTAAGTTATATATACCATGATTTTTCCGGTCCGGCCCACTTGGGAATAGATTTTCCTCCATGTGGCCCTTGAGCTAAAATGAGTTTGACACCCCTGGTCTATCTCATCATTGCAATTACATCATAGGGGTCATTCATATGGGCACAGAAGACATCAAACAGTTTTTTACTTTATTTTTTAAAGCTGCCCAAGAGAGGACGTCGTTTTTATGGGCAGAGGCAACTCATTCCACTCTGAGGCTCCAGTATACAAGAAAGTACCTTTCCCAGCATTACTCCTGAACCTGTATGAGCACACATTAGCAACACCTGATCTGGTGCAGTGACTGTGTGCATCCCTAACACGGGGAAAGTAATCAGTTAAATATCTGGGCGCAGAACCATAAATACTCCTGTAAACCAAACCCAGTCTAATCTGGGACACCCTCAACAGGCAGCCAGTTGAGTTCCTGAAAGCAGCTCCTGCCTATGTGAGTACGTGGACTCACCTTCAATACTACCCTGAACAGCTTATTCTGGGCTATGGAGCTTTCCCTTCAAAAGCTTAGCTTAGCTCAATTTAGATCTGGATCCAAAAATAATTGCCTCAGTTTTGTCTAAGTGCAGAGATGGCTTATTATCTGCAAGCCATTTGCTAAGTATGCTCACCAACATAGTTTTACTTTTGTGAGACACGGATGACACCAGTGTAGAGTCATCTGCATAAAGATAAAGACGGCAAGAACAAGCATCTTTCATATCGTTAATATACAGTAAAAACAGTAGAGGCCCAAGCACGCTCCCCTGCGGAACGCCACAACTCATTGGTTTTGCCTGAGACAGTGAACCATTAACCTCTACTACTTGCTCCTTACCTGATAAATAGGACTTTACCCAGCCTAGAGGGATACTGCTTAACCCCAGTGCCTCCAGTTTGGAGATTAGGACAGTGGTTAACTGCATCAAAGGCCTTCTGTAGGTCAAGCAGTACCATTACACAGATTTCCCTCATCAATCTCTTTCGTGATGAAGTCAGTCAAGTAAAGTAGACATGAATCAATGGAGTATGTCTTTCTAAAACCCGACTGAAAATCATACATTAGACTTTGTTTGTTGACATATTCATAAATTTGCTAATGTACAACTCTCTCCAGGAGCTTTGATGTTATACTGAGGATAGATACAGGTCTATAATTCCCAGGATCAGACTTTATCCCCTTCTTATACAGAGGTATAACTTTAGTGTGTTTCATGTCCCTGGGAAAGATGCCTTGTTCAAGAGAGAGATTAACGATATGCAAAATACAAGGGGCAATCTTCTCAGCAGCATCTATAAGAAACCTTGCAGGAATATTATCCAGGCCTGTGGCTTTGGAGCATTTAAGCTCTGCTAGCATACTGGCTATTTTGGCTGTTGCTACCTTTGCAAAAGAGTCCACCCCTGGGTAACATCATCGTATTTGTTTTTTAAACAGAAAGGTTATAAAGTGCTCAGCAATGCCTTTACCATCATTGTAATAATTGTAACAATTGAACTAACTACTTATTCTGTGGACTCTACAGTCTGTCAGTGTTCTCTCTCTCCCTCTCTCTCCCTCTCTCTCCCCTCTCTCTCCCTCTCTCTCCTCTCTCTCTCTCTCTCTCTCTTTCTCCCACTCTTTCTCTCCTCTCTCTCTCTCCTCTTTCTCTTTCTCCCACTCTCCCACTCCTCTCCCTCTCTCTCTCTCTCTCCCGCTCTCTCTCTCTCTCTCTCTCTCTCTCTCTCTCTCTCTCTCCCCTCTCCCTCTCCTCTCTCTCTCCCTCTCTCTCTCTTTAAATGCTAACAGATCCCAGGATGCAGATTGTCTGAGTGACGTTTGATCTGTCAGCGCTCGTCAACTCTCAGCCTGCTCCCCTCCCGATGTTGTCGCCCCTCATCACGGAGTTATCAGTTTATTCTTACCCCCTTTCCCTCTTCTCTTTCCACCCTATACACACATAAAATATTCTGCCTTGGCAATAGAGGCAAGGTGTCCATCCGGCAGTTCCCTCCTTCCCTCCCTCCATCCCTCCCTGCAATACAGATAATACAGGGCTCAGCAAGTGGACAGACGCAGGCCAATTTGCTGTCCCGCCACTGCGGTGCTGGCTGGTAGAGTTATGGGGAGAGGGGTGACCCCATGGCAGCCAGGCCCATCCATCGGGGGCTGTAGTGGGCTGGCCACCCTGGTAATTGCCTTGGAAGTGTTGTTTTGACAAGGCGGACGGGTGTAAGCCATCACTCCTGGCGCACGTTGATGAGGAGTCACCTGGAGAGGCTGTGGAGAGGCAGGCTGTTTACACGGTGCCAGGTGACCCACTTCTGCCCTGATTGAGACCGCCAGACTCTATGTCTTTCTGCACACTCCGCACACACACACACACACACGGAACACACACACACACACACATGCACACATGCACTTTCTCTCCACACACCATCTCTCCATAGACACTCATACACATCCCACCACCTCCCCAAACACTGCCAATGCAGTTATATGCCCAATTACACTCAGGCGCACAGAGACATAATCTTTCTTCCTTTCGTTCTCTTTATATATCTTTATATTTGTATTGTTCTATAATTATTATTTTTAAAGTATTTTTTCATGTTACTCTTATCAGCTAACTAATATAAATTAAATGTTGCCCAATGTGCAGTAGGTCTGCATTAGACCTGTGTGTGTAAGCCACGGTCTTTACTGAGCTAAGGCAGTTGAATAGCCAGCTCCAGACTAGGGCCACATTGTGCATACGGGGGATGTCATTTACCAATCCTCTGGTCACCTCTCACAGCCAGGACACTCATCCTAAACCTCTTCCTACTCCATTCCCATTGTCTCTAAATGAAGGCCATATAATAATAATAATAATATGCCATTTAGCAGACGCTTTTATCCAAAGCAACTTACAGTCATGCATGCATACATTTTTATGCATGGGTGGTCCCGGGGATTACAAGCACCGTGCACTACCAGCTGAGCTACAGAGGACCACATATGGGCTGGGGCCAGAGCCCCTCATATAACTGTTATACACATACACACGGCCACACGCTCACACACAGCTCATGGTCTCCCCCACCAACCCACCCCCTATCTGCTGAGTGTGTGTGTGTGGGTGTGTGTGTGCGCGTGTGCATGCGTTTGTGTGTTCCAGGGGCCATGAGGTGTGGTGGATGGAGTGCTCTCTCCAGGACCAGACTAACATTATTAAACATCTTCCTGCATCACATTAATCCATGTGGCTACGCATCCCTCACATCCCAGGGATCACCTAATTGAAATCCATTATGACTTTTTTATACGTCTAGTTTTCCATTCTTTCCCAATGCTTTTAGACCAATTTAAAACCATGTCTCTCTCCCTATCTCTCTCTCTCTCTCTCTCTTCCTCTCTCTCTCTTCCTCTCTCTCCCGCTCTCTCTCTCTCTCTCTCTCTCTCTCTCTCTCTCTCTCTCTCTCTCTCTCTCTCTCTCTCTCTCTCTCTCTCTCTCTCTCTCTCTCTCTCTCTCTCTCTCTCTCTCTCTCTCCCTCTCTCTCTCTCTCTCTCATCCCTCCCTTCCACTCACCTTAATATCCTACTAATGGTAAAAAAGTGTGATTTTGCCGGCGGAGGGAGGGGGGAGAGGGAGAGAGGGGGTAATGAATTGGGCATTGTGTAAAATAGTTTAATGTAGAGGTGTTTTATCATTATTTGTGGCGGAGTGCGTGCAGACAGGAGTGATCTATTAAGATGGCCACCACCATGCAGGTCTGATGATGATACTCAGTGTATGTGTGTCCTACTCAGAAGGACATTCGCTGCTGCTGGGTCCACAGACACAGTGGGAGATTCATCAACACACACACACACACACACACACACACACACACACACACACACAAACATATTTATTTCTCTACCTCCTCCCTACCGGTGAACAGCCCATCATCATCCAGGTGACTCTAGACATTCTTACCACAATGCACTTCAATCCTTTTCTCTTCCCTCTCACCTCCCTCTCTGTTTTGTTTCATGGTTGCAGTAACTTGAGCTCGGGGGATACTGCGTTTCATGTCATGAACAAAGTCTGAGAGTCGGAGAGGAGAGGAGAGAGAAATGCATGGCTTCTGTCTGCGTCTCCCTCCAGTCTCCATTGACCCTCCTTCCCCTCCTTCATCCTCGGTCAGGTCGTTCAAGATTGAAGTCAAAATTGGATGTCTATCTATGTCCTGTATATGTTGGGAAATGCCTACAAAACCGGCCACTAGGGGCAACAGTGAGTGCTATTGCCATCAAGTAGGCTAGGGTTTTGCTAGGGTGTTGTGGATGAGGTGGTAGTTTGGAGTAATCCCATGACTCTGGATCAGAAGGTTGTGTGTTTGATCCCAGTAATGGACAATGGTTTTAATTTTTGGTTTTAACCCTATCCCTTACCTTAACCTAAACTCAACCCTTAACGTTTGGAGTAATTAAATGATACAGAGCAGAAGGAGCAACAAAAACACTTTGAAATTTGACATTTGGAGAATGTGGATGAACGTCTAATTCTGCAGTGAGACTGTGAATGCTTAATGTCATCCTTCCATCCCTCCATTCCTCTCTCTTTCCATCACAGTCCGACTGGCTTTATGTGGCCAAAATAATACCCTGTGTAGTTAATGGAAAATAGATATTTGCGCAGCCTGATTCTCCAGCGGTCCAAAGAGAAAATGAATCATCTTATTGTTCTCTGATCATCACCAGGCTTAATGCTGCCATCTGAGCCACTGCTGCCTATCTTCCTTCCTTCCCACTATATTATTTTACGATTCAGAGATACATTGTTCTTTTCATCTTTTATCTCTGTTTATTCCTCTCTCTCTCTCTCTCTCTCTCTCTCTCTCTCTCTCTCTCTCTCTCTCTCTCTCTCTCTCTCTCTTGTTTATTCCTCTCTCTCTGTCTCTGTCTATTCCCCCCTCTCTCTCTCTCTCTCTCTCTCTCTGTTTATTCCTCTCTCTCTCTCTCTCTCTCTCTCTCTCTCTCTCTCTCCCTCTCTCTGTCTATTCCTCTCACTCTCTCTGTCTATTCCTCTCTCTCTCTCTGTCTATTCCTCTCTCTCTCGCTCTCTCTCTCTCTCTCTCTCTCTCTCTCTCTCTCTCTCTCTCTCTCTCTCTCTCTTCCTCTCTCTCTCTTCCTCTCTCTCTCTCTGTTTATTCCTCTCTCTCTGTCTCTGTCTATTCCCCCCCCTCTCTCTCTCTCTCTCTCTCTCTCTCTCTCTCTCTCTCTCTCTCTCTCTCTCTCTCTCTCTCTCTCTCTCTCTCTCTCTCTGTCTATTCCTCTCTCTTACTCGCTCTCTCTCTCTTCCTCTCTCTGCTATGAAAGCCAAAACAAAACAGGAAATATTATTGACATTACATTACACTTTTCACTGGCTGTCCCTCAGGTTGTGGCAGGAGGACACATATTTGGCTGCCAAAATTGCACATTTTGGCTTTTCACGCAATACATATTTGATTTTTTCTTCCTCTTTTATAGTTTCAAATTCTTTGTACTGAATGATAATTTTGGGAAAGAAAGATTCTCTTAGGTCTGAGTATTTGTCACAGTGTAAT
Organism: Coregonus clupeaformis; assembly: GCF_020615455.1. Lineage (NCBI taxonomy): Eukaryota > Metazoa > Chordata > Actinopteri > Salmoniformes > Salmonidae > Coregonus > Coregonus clupeaformis. The sequence continues at coordinate 3,125,364 of NC_059216.1, read as the reverse complement.
AGGAAATGCAGCTCTGTCTCTACCTCTCCCCGGGGGCAGAGTGAGCACAGCCTGTCCTCTCTGGGCAGCCAGGTTTGCCTGTGTTGACCGGTCTCTATAGCCAGACTGTGCTCACTGAGTCTGTACCTAGTCAGTGTTTTGCCACCATGTACTGTCTGTTTAGAGCCACATAGCATTGAAGTTTACTTTGATTTTCTGTGGTGTCTTTCCAATAGGTGATATATTTTTCTTTTTGCTTTGTGATGATTTGGTTGGGCCAGATTTTCTGAGTGCTGTCCTGAGGCTCTATGAGGTTGGTTTTGGTTAGTGAACGGAGCCTCAGAACCAGCTGGCTGAGGGGACTCTTCTCTTGTTTCATCTCTTGACATAGTAGAGCTGTGTGATGGAATGTTTTGGGGTCACTTGTTTTTAGATGGTTTTAAAATTTGATGGCTCTTTTTTCTATTCGAATAAGGAGGGGGTATTGGCCCAATTCTGCTCTACATCCGTTATTTTGAGTTTTTCTTTGCACTTGCAATACAGTCTTGCAAAACTCTGCATGCATTATTTCGATTGGATGTTTGTCCCATTTGGTAAATTCAGTATTAGAGAGCGGACCCCATACTTCGCTGCCATATAGAGCAATTGGTTCTATAACTGATTGGAAAATTTTGAGCCAGATTCTAATTGGAATTTCGATTTTAATATTCCTTTTAATGGCATAGAATGCTCTTCTTGCTTTGTCTCTCAGCTCATTCACAGCCATGTGAAATCTACCTGTGTTGCTGATATTTAGTCCTAGATATGTGTAATTTTTGATGTGTTCTAATAGAACTGTGTCCAAATAGAATTTATATTTGTCATCCTGATTTCTGGACCTTTTTTGGAATATCATTATATTCGTTTTTTTTAGATTAACGGTCAGGGCCCAGGTCTGACAGAATTTGTGCAGATGATCTAGATGCTGCTGTAACCCCTCCTTAGTGGGAGACAGTAGCACCAGGTCATCTGCGTACAGCAGACACTTGATTTCAGTGTTGTGTAGGGTGAGACCAGGTGCTGCCGATTCTTCTAATGTTTTTGCCAATTCGTTAATGTAGATGTTAAATAGTGTTGGACTTATTGGGCAGCCCTGTTTCACTCCACGTCCCTGAGAGAAGAAGTCTGTTTGCTTGTTGCCACTTTCTATTAGTTTGTAAAAA
>NC_059216.1:3006683-3111683 GCF_020615455.1 Coregonus clupeaformis | reverse complement strand
ACCGCTGTAGTTTACAACAATTATAGTTTCTGAGGTGGAAGTTGGGAGAGTTATGTTTGGGTGTTGTGGTGAGGGAGGCCCCGCTCTCTCCTTTCCCAGATGTTTAGTTCATTTCATTCCGATCTCCTTTGCATTATTGTAGCCATTTTCTGTAGCCTGTCAACTATGCCTAACTCTCTCTCCTCTCCGCACAGGCTATACAAACGCCTCACACCGCGTGGCTGCTGCCTCTCTAACCTGGTGGTCCCTGCACGCACCACCCACGTGGAGTTCCAGGTCTCAGGCAGCCTCTGGAACTGCCGTTCTGCTGCCAACAAGGCAGAGTTCATCTCAGCCTATGCTACCCTGCAGTCCCTCGACTTCTTGGCGCTGACGGAAACATGAATTACCATTGAAAACACTGCTACTCCTACTGCTCTCTCCTCGTCTGACCATGTGTTCTCGCATACCCCGAGAGCATCTGGTCAGCGGGGTGGTGGCACAGGAATCCTCATCTCTCCCAAGTGGACATTCTCTATTTTTCCCCTGACCCATCTGTCTATCTCCTCATTTGAATTCCATGCTGTCACAGTCACTAGCCCATTTAAGCTTAAAATCCTTGTCATTTATCGCCCTCCAGGTTCCCTTGGAGAGTTCATCAATGAGTTTGACGCCTTGATAAGTTCCTTTCCTGAGGATGGCTCACCCCTCACAGTTATGGGGGACTTCAACCTCCCTACGTCTATCTTTGACTCATTTCTCTCTGCCTCCTTCTTTCCACTCCTCTCCTCTTTTGACCTCACCCTCTCACCGTCCCCCCCTACTCACTTGACCTCATCTTTACTAGATGCTGTTCTTCTATTAATCTCACTGCAACTCCCCTCCATTTCTCCGACCACTACTTTGTATCCTTTTCTCTCTCGCTCTCCTCCAACACTACTCACTCTGCCCCTACTCAGATGGTAATGCGCCATCGCAACCTTTGCTCTCTCTCTCCCGCTACTCTCTCCTCTTCCATCCTATCATCTCTTCCCCCTGCTCAATCCTTCTCCCTCCAATTTCCTGATTCTGCCTCCTCAACCCTCCTCTCCTCCCTTTCTGCATCCTTTGACTCTCTATGTCCCCTATCCTCCCGGCCGGCTCAGTCCTCCCCTCCAGCTCCGTGGCTTGATGACTCTTTGCGAGCTCACAAAACAGGGCTCCGGGCAGCCGAGGGGAAATGGAGGAAAACTAGACTCCCTGCAGACCTGGCATCTTTTCACTCCCTCCTCTCTACATTTTCTTCCTCTGTTTCTGCTGCTAAAGCCACTTTCTACCACTCTAAATTCCAAGCATCTCCCTCTAACCCTAGGAAGCTCTTTGCCACCTTCTCCTCCCTGCTGAATCCGCCTCCCCCTCCCCCCCTCCTCCCTCTCTGTGGATGACTTCGTCAACCATTTTGAAAAGAAGGTTGACGACATCCGATCCTTGTTTGTTAAGTCAAATGACACTGCTGGTCCTGCTCACACTGCCCTACCCTATGCTTTGACTTCTTTCTCCCCTCTCTCTCCAGATAAAATCTTGCGACTTGTGACGGCCGGCCGCCCAACAACCTGCCCGCTTGACCCTAACCCCTCCTCTCTTCTCCAGACCATCTCCGGTGACCTTCTCCCTTACCTCACCTCGCTCATCAACTCATCCTTGACCGCTGGCTATGTCCCTTCCGTCTTCAAGAGAGCGAGAGTTGCACCCCTCCTCAAAAAACCAACAAACGATCCTTCTGATGTCAACAACTACAGACTAGTATCCCTTCTTTCTTTTCTCTCCAAAACTCTTGAGCGTGCCGTGACCTTCTTGATCCAAACCAGTCAGGTTTCAAGACTGGTCATTCAACTGAGACTGCTCTTCTCTGTGTCACGGAGGCTCTACACACTGCTAAAGCTAACTCTCTCTCCTCTGCCCTTGTCCTTCTAGACCTGTCTTCTGCCTTTGATACTGTGAACCATCAGATCCTCCTCTCCACCCTCTCTGAGCTGGGCATCTCCGGCGCGGCTCACTCTTGGATTGCGTCCTACCTGACCGGTCGCTCCTACCAAGTGGCGTGGCGAGAAGCTGTCTCCGCACCACGTGCTCTCACCACTGGTTTCCCTCAGGGCTCAGTTCTAGGCCTTACACAGGAAGTGGCACAGGTCCTAATCCAGGCACTTGTCATCTCCTGTCTGGATTACTGCAACTCGCTGTTGGCTGGGCTCCCTGCCTGTGCCATTAAACCCCTACAACTCATCCAGAATTCCGCAGCCCGTCTGGTGTTCAACCTTCCCAAGTTCTCTCACGTCACCCCGCTCCTCCGCACACTCCACTGGCTTCCAGTTGAAGCTCGCATCTGCTACAAGACCATGGTGCTTGCCTACGGAGCTGTGAGGGGAATGGCAGGGCTCTGATCAGTCCCTACACCCAAATGAGGGCATTGCGTTCATCCACCTCTGGCCTGCTGGCCCCCCTACCTCATGCGGAAGCACAGCTCCCGTTCAGCCCAGTCAAAACTGTTCGCTGCTCTGGCACCCCAATGGTGGAACAAGCTCCCTCATGACGCCAGGACAGCGGAGTCACTCACCACCTTCCGGAGACACTTGAAACCCCACCTCTTTAAGGAATACCTGGGATAGGATAAAGTAATCCTTCTACCCCCCCCTTACCCCACCCCACACCACATAAAAAAAGAAAAAAAAGAAATTGTAAAGTGGTTATCCCACTGGCTAGAAGGTGAATGCACCAATTTGTAAGTCGCTCTGGATAAGAGTGTCTGCTAAATGACGTAAATGTAAATGTAATGAGATTCTCCATTGAGCATGCTTAGTTTAGTCCAGGAGTAAACTTATTCATCTGGGTTCGGGAAACCAGTCCTAAATGTTGTGCCACTCTCTTGCTCTCTTTCTGTGGGTTATGTCTGGATTATTAGTGATTTAGAAGGATGTCTACTCCACTGTACAACCAAATTATCCTTTCTGAAATCCACTTTGGTCAAAATGTTGCTACAAATAAACTATGGCAGCATCAAAACAATGTGTATCTATTCTCCATTCTATCTAAACTATAGGTTATTTTTATGTGAGAGTATTGTCTTTGAAATGAGAGAGCTGGTGTACAGAGTAGTGATACAAGCCTCTGTCTCAGGGAGTCACTGGAGGTCACAGAGGTACCTGTGTGAAGGAGTGGCTCTGCTACAGAGGCAGGAAATCGCTAAACAGACCTAATCACACTTATTTACCGCATGGATGACTAAAAGCTACTGGAAGCCCCATAACATTAAAAAGGAGTGTGTCCCCGCCGGGGTGGTGAGGCAGGGACAACACGTCAGAGGTCTTCCTTTAGGTTTAGATGTATGGTTCACAATGGCTGCCTCTCATTAATGCATTCCATCTAAATCATCAGAAGTTCCTCTCCCGTTTTATCCATAAAAAGCAATAGGACAAAAATCTGTTTTACTGTAGCTTGATAACAAACGCAAAATAATGCTTCCCACTCAATAAATAGTTCCTTATACCTCCAACCAAAAAGTATTAATTATCCTCCGATTTATTAAAAATAAATCTTCCGCAATGTTTGTTCATCAGTTTTTTTAATACATTTATATCTCTTCTGTTCTGCTCTAATGTTTTCCCTGTCTCTGCAGCGTAAAATGGAAACATCTATTTTGGGTCAATTTAAGAGTTAAAGGAGTGTCATTGCGGCGTTCGGGGTGTAAAAAGAATCAATAAAAGTGGCAGTGTGTGGAGCAGATAGCACCTTTCCCCTTGCCTCTGTGATTAACCCATCGGACTAGCAGAAGGCTGACAGCAATATAAAATCAAATTCAAATCAAATTTTATTTGTCACATACGCCGAATACAACAGGTGTACACCTTACCGTGAAATGCTTACTTACAAGCCCTTAACCAACAATGCAGTTAAAGAAATACAGTTAAGAAAATATTTACTAAATAAAGTAAAGTAAAAAAATCTAATCAAATCAAAAAGTAACACAATAAAATTACATAACAATAACGAGGCTATATACAGGGGGTACCGGTACCGAGTCAATGTGCGGGGTACAAGTTAGTCGAGGTAATTTGTAAAGTGACTATACATAGATAATAAACAGTGAATAGCAGCATTGTAAAAACAAGGGGGGCAATGTAAATAGTCCGGGTGGCCATTTGATTAATTGTTCTGTAGCACCTTACGGTCAGATGCCGAGCAGTTGCCATACCAGGCGGTAATGCAACCGGTCGAGATGCTCTCGATGGTGCAGCTGTAGAACTTTTTGAGGATCTGGGGACCCATGCCAGATCTTTTCAGTCTCCTGAGGGGGAAAAGGTGTTGTCGTGCCCTCTTCACAACAGTCTTGATGTGTTTGGACCATGATAGTTCATGATGTGGATACTTGGAACTTGAAACTCTCGACCCGCTCCACTTCAGCCCCGTCGATGTTAATGGGGGACTGTTCGGCCCTGCTTTTCCTATAGTCTACAATCAGCTCCTTTGTCTTGCTCACATTGAGGGAGAGGTTCTTGTCCTGGCACCACACTGCCAGGTATCTGACCTCATCCCTATAGGCTGTCTCATCGTTGTCGGTGATCACGCCTACCACTGTTGTGTCGTCAGCAAACTTAATGATGGTGTTGGAGTCGTGCTTGGCCACGCAGTTGTGGGTGAATAGGGAGTACAGCAGGGGACTAAGCACGCACCCCTGAGGGGCCCCAGTGTTGAGGATCAGCATGGCAGATGTGTTGTTGCCTACCATTACCACCTGGGGGAGGCCCGTCAGGTAGTCCAGGATCCAGTTGCAGAGGGAGGTGTTTAGTCCCAGGGTCCTTAGCTTAGTGATGAGCTTTGTGGGCACTATGGTGTTGAACGCTGAGCTGTAGTCAATGAACAGCATTCTCACATAGGTGTTCCTTTTGTCCAGGTGGGAAAGGGCAGTGTGGAGTGCGATTGAGATTGTGTCATCTGTGGATCTGTTGGGGCGGTATGCGAATTGGAGTGGGTCTAGGGTTTCCAGGATGATGGTGTTGATGTGAGCTATGACCAGCCTTTCAAAGCACTTCATGGCTACCGACGTGAGGGCTACTGGACAGTAATAATTTAGGTAGGTTACCTTCGCTTTCTTGGGCACAGGGACTATGGTGGTCTGCTTGTAACATGTAGGCATTACAGACTAGGTCAGTGAGAGGTTGAAAATGTCAGTGAAGACACTTGCCAGGTGGTTGCGCATGCTTTGAGTACACGTCCTGGTAATCCATCTGGCCCCACGGCTTTGTGAATGTTGACCTGTTTAAAGGTCTTGCTCACATCGGCTATGGAGAGTGTGATCACACAGTCGTCTGGAACAGCTGGTGCTCTCATGCATGCTTCAGTGTTGCTTGCCTCTAAAGCTAGCATAAAACGCATTTAGCTCATCTGGTAGGCTCGCGTCACTGGGCAGCTCACGGCTGGGTTTCCCTTTGTACTCCATAATATTTATCAAGCCCTGCCACATCCGACGAGCGTCAGAGCTGGTGTAGTAGGATTCAATCTTAGTGCTGTATTGCCGCATTGCCTGTTTGATGGTTCGTCTGAGGGCATAGCGGGATTTCTTATAAGCGTCCAGATTAGTGTTCCACTCCTTGAAAGCTGCAGCTCTAGCCTTGAGCTCGGTGCGGATGTCGCCTGTAATCCATGGCTTCTGGTTGGGAAATGTACGTACGGTCACTGTGGGGCCAACGTCGTCGATACACTTATTGATGAAGCCGGTGACTGAGGTGGTATACTCCTCAATGCCGTTGGATGAATCCCGGAACATATTCCAGTCTGTGCTAGCAAAACAGCCCGGTAGCGTAGCATCCGCATCATCTGACCACTTCAGTATTGAGTGAGTCACTGGTACTTCCTGCTTTAGTTTTTTCTTGTAAGCAGGATTCAGGAGGATAGAATTATGGTCAGATTTGCCGAATGGAGGGCGAGGGAGAGCTGTGTATGCATCTCTGTGTGTGGAGTAAAGGTGGTAAAAAAAAAATTCCCCTCTGGTTGCACATTTGACATGCTGGTAGAAATGAGGTAAAACTGATTTAAGTTTGCCTGCATTAAATTCCCCGGCCACTAGGCGCGCCGCTTCTGGTTTAGCATTTTCTTGTTTGCTTGTGGCCTTATACAGCTCGTTGAGTGAGGTCTTCGTGCCAGCATCGGTTTGTGGTGGTAAATAGACGGCTACGAATAATATAGATGAGAACTCTCTTGGTAGATAGTGTGGTCTACAGTTTATCATGAGGTATTCTACCTAATTCGAGCAATACCTTGAGACTTATTCAATTTTAGACATCACACACCAGCTGTTATTGACAAATAGACACACCCCAGCTCCTCGTCTTACCAGATGTAGCAGCTCTGTACTGCCGTGTCGTCGTTCACCCACGTCTCGGTGAAACTTAAGATATTACAGTTTTTAATGTCCCGTTTGTAGAATAGTCTTAATCGTAGATCGTCCAGTATGTTTTCCAATGATTGCATGTTGGCCAATAATATGGAGGGAAGTGGTGGTTTACCTACTCGTCTGTGAATTCTTACAAGGCACCCCGCCTGCCACCCCCTTTTCCTCAGTCTATTACGTTTCAGGAGAAGACCCAGATGCAGACAGTGTCGAAGTAACAAAAGTTTATTACAAAAACAGGGGGAAGGCAAATGACAGGTCAAGGGCAGGCAGTGGTCAGTAATCCAGATCAGAGTCCAAAAGGTACAGAATGGCAGGCAGTCTCAGGGTCAGGACAGGCAGAGGTCAATAATCCAGGGTGGTGTGACAAAGTACAGAACGGCAGGCAGGCTCAGGGTCAGGGCAGGCAGAATGGTAAAAACCGAGAAAACTAGAAACCAGGAACTTAAAAAGACAGGAGCAGGAGCTTGAAGAAACAAAATGAACTGGCAACAGACAAACAGAGAACACAGGTATAAATACACTTGTCACGGTTTACTAAGCCAGAACCCAGAAGCAGACCAGGACAAGGTAGGTTGAAACAAAGGTGAGTGTTTATTTAATAGATCCACGAGTGAGGCTGAATAATCCAGGGAACAGAGCGGGTGGCGTGGATGGGTTGTTGAGGGTGCTGTGGTAGGTCCAGTAATGGCTCGGCAGCCGCCGACCATCAGGCAGAGGTTGGGTGAAGGTTCCGGATGAGTGACTGCAGATGGAACAAAACGGAGGTAAGTACAAAACAAGCAAACAAGGTGCAAAACAACAAAACTAACGCTACATGCTCTAAGGCTGATCCACTGATAAACATACTGTTCATGGCTAACGATCCGGCAGGGAATGGATGTTAGGACAGAGCCTAAGAAGGGTGATGATCAGGACCAGGTGTGCAGATTGCTGATGGGATGCAGGTGCGGAAATCAAGAGAGCTCCCGCCTAGCAACGTTGCCCGGCAACCAGGCAGGGAGCGTTCCAGAACCCTCGGGAAACTGGAGATCCCGAGCAGAAAAACTAGTACCCAGACAGAAACCGACTCAGACTGCAGGGATCGTTACAGTACCCCCCCTCCGACGAACGCCACCGGGCGGACTCCCCGGAGCGCCAGGATGGAGGCGGTAGAAGTCACGAATGAGGTCAGCATCTAGGATCTGTCGCCGCGGAATCCAACTCCTCTCTTCAGGACCATACCCCTCCCAGTCCACGAGATACTGGAAACCCTGGCCCCGCCGTCTGGAATCCATGATGCGTTGCACCGTGTAGGCAGGACCACCTCCGATCATCCGAGGAGGAGGAGGAGGAGGCGGAGGAGGCAACAGAGGACTGAGGAGAACAGGCTTGAGGCAGGAGACATGAAAGGTGGGATGGACTCTGAGCGTCCTCGGTAGTTTGAGTCGAACTGCCACCGGATTGATCACCTTCTCCACCACAAACGGACCAATGAACTTCGGTGACAACTTCCTAGACTCAGTCCGTAAAGGAAGATCCCGTGTGGCCAACCAGACCCTATCTCCGATGGTATAGGTGGGAGCGGGGATCCGGCGACGATTCGCCTGGAGCTGATACCGGTCCGAAACTCTAAGGAGTGCCTTTCTGGCCCGATGCCAGGTCCGGTGGCAACGACGAATATGGGCCTGAACAGAGGGCACTGAGAGCTCCTTCTCCTGAGAAGGGAACAAGGGAGGTTGGTAGCCATACAGGCACTGGAAGGGAGACATCCCAGTGGCAGATGTAGGGAGAGTATTGTGGGCATACTCAATCCAAGGCAACTGAGAGACCCAGGAGGTGGGGTTGGAGGAGACAAGGCAGCGTAGCGTGGATTCCATCTTCTGGTTGGCTCTCTCCGCCTGACCATTAGATTGGGGGTGAAAACCAGATGTGAGGCTGACTGTAGCTCCAATGGCCAAACAGAAGGACTTCCAGACAGCAGAGGTAAACTGAGGGCCACGGTCGGAAACGATATCACTGGGAAAACCGTGGACCCTGAAAACCTCCCTAACCAGGATCTCGGACGTCTCCGAGGCAGAGGGAAGCTTGGCAATAGGCACAAAGTGGGCGAACTTGCTGAATCTGTCCACGATAGTCAGAACGACCGTGTTCCCCTCAGAAGCGGGCAACCCAGTGACAAAGTCCAGGGCCAGATGCGACCATGGTCGCCGGGGAATAGGAAGGGGGTGAAGTAGTCCAGAGCTGGGCCGATTGGTACTCTTATTCTGCGCACACACTGGACAGGCAGCAACAAAACCCCGAGTATCCTCGGCCATGGCAGGCCACCAAAAACGTCTGCGAAGAAACGCCATCGTCCGAGCCACGCCAGGGTGACAAGCCATCTTGCTGGCGTGGGACCATTTGAGGACAGCAGGACGAACCGACTCAGGCACAAACAACCGACCGGGTGGACCGTTACCGGGACCGGGCTGCGTCCGAAGGGCCGCCATCACCTCCTCCTCAATCTTCCACATAACTGCTCCCACGACGCAGTTCCGGGGGAGAATTGTCTCGGTCTTGGACCCACTCTCTTCCGTCTTGGAGAACATCCGGGACAAGGCGTCCGCCTTGCCGTTCTTAGATCCAGGTCGGAACGTCAGGGAAAAAATTGAATCGTCCGAAAAACAACGCCCACCTGGCCTGGACGGGAGTTGAGACGTCTAGCCGATTGCACGTAAGCAAGATTCTTGTGGTCAGTCCAGACAATAAACGGTTGCTCCGCCCCCTCCAACCAGTGGCGCCACTCCTCCAAGGCAAGTTTCACCGCGAGAAGCTCCCGGTTACCCACATCGTAATTCCTCTCCGCAGGCGAAAGGCGACGAGAGTAGTAGGCGCAGGGATGGAGTTTACTGTCCGTGGAGCATCGCTGCGACAGGATGGCGCCAACTCCCACATCAGACGCGTCCACTTCAACGACGAACTGACGGGCCGTGTCCGGTTGAGAGAGAATCGGTGCGTTGGTGAATCGCCTCTTCAAATCCAGAAACGCTCGATCCGCCTCCGGATTCCACTTGAAGGTCCTGATACTGGAAGTCAAGGCAGTTAACGGAGCGGCCACACGGCTGTAATCCCGGATGAATCTGCGGTAGAAATTCGCAAACCCCAAAAATCTCTGGAGCTGCAATCTCGTACCGGGCTGGGCCCATTCCAGAACCGCTCTAACCTTCTCCTGGTCCATCCTAATCTCTCCCCTGGAGATGATGTACCCGAGAAAGGATGTCGTGTGGGCGTGAAACTCGCACTTCTCGGCCTTCACGAACAGGCGATTCTCCAACAATCGCTGCAGAACCTGCCGGACATGCTGGACGTGGTCGGAAGGTTCCTTCGAGAAGATCAGAATGTCATCCAGGTAAACAAACACAAAGAGACCGATCATATCTCTCAGGACGCCGTTCACCATACTCTGGAATACCGCTGGAGCATTGGTCAGTCCAAACGGCATCACCTGATACTCGAAGTGACCCATCGGTGTATTGAAACCCGTCAACCACTCGTCCCCCTCTCTGATCCGGACCATGTGATACGCATTGCGTAGGTCTAGCTTGGTGAACACCGTAGCACCCTGTAAGGAGTCGAAGGCAGAACTCATCAAGGGCAGGGGATACTTGTTCTTGACCGTGATGTCATTCAACCCCCGATAATCAATACACGGTCGAAGAGAGCCATCCTTCTTACCCACAAAGAAGAATCCTGCCCCCAGGGGTGATGACGAGGGACGAACGAGACCAGCAGCTAGGGACTCCTTGATGTAGGTCTCCAAAGCCTCACGTTCAGGTCGGGAGATACTGTATAACCTTCCCTTGGGGTAGACAGCTCCAGGGAACAGGTTGATGGCACAATCATATGGTCGGTGGGGAGGGAGTGACAGAGCCTTCTGCTTACTGAACACTTCCCCCAAATCGTGATATGTCTCGGGAACCAGGGACAAATCTGGGGGTTTAGCCTCAATCACCTGACTGGGAACCGAATGGGGACAGGCAGTCTTGAGACAGTTAGCATGACAATCAAGGCTCCAACTCGTTACCTTGCCCGTCACCCAATCGAACGTGGGATTGTGTTCCTTCAGCCAGGGGTATCCAAGGACCAGAGGAACATGGGAAGACGGCAGAATGAAGAATGAAATCATCTCCGAATTATTCCCCGACAACAGCATCTTAACCAGTTCAGTCCTCATCGTGATACGTGCCAGACTACTGCCGTTCAGAGTGGTCGCTTCAATGGCTTCCGGCAATTGCTCCTTGGAAAGCCCCAGCTGTTCCACCAACTCGGCATCAAGAAAGCTTCCATCGGCACCTGAATCGATAAAAGCGTTAATCGCTAAGCTCTGATTCCTGTTCATAAGGGTAGCCGGGAAACGGGGTCTGACAGAGGTATTGAGAGGTCGAAACTGGCTCGCTAAAAGTCCTCCCAACTTTAGCGAGCCGCGCAGTTTGACGACCGCCGGGAACAGGTGGCGAGGTAATGTCCCGAACCACCACAGTAGAGGCAACAGTTAGTCCTACGTCTGAGTTGGCGTTCCTCCTTGGTTAACCCGTGCCGCCCTACTTGCATTGGTTCAGAATCGGGAGACAGGACCTCTCCACTAATCCTGTGTGGTGGACGATGATCGACGTATTCTGGTCCAATCCCCGACCCGACTGGAACCTGAGAAGCTGATCGATTGGACGGAACCCATTGCTTCTCCCTCCTTCGCTCTCGGACTCGATTATCCACCCGAATAGACAAGGCTACCAAGCTGTCCAGGTCACTAGGCTCCGGATAGGAGATCAACTCATCCTTGAGCTGCTCCGACAGACCCTGGTAAAAGGCCGCTTGCAGAGACTCCTCATTCCACCCACTCTCCACAGCCAACGTCTTGAACTCGATCACGAAGTCGGCCACGCTGCGAGTTCCTTGGCGAAGCGAAAACAGGCGCCTAGCTGCGTCCCTCCCTCGGACGGAATGGTCGAAGAGCTTCCTCATCTCGGCCGTGAACCCCTGGTATGAAGCCATGCAGGGGTCTTGTCGTTCCCAAACGGCTGAAGCCCACTCCAGCGCTCGACCATGCAGCAACTCAATCACAAAGGCTATCCTAGCCTTGTCTGTGGCATAAGAGTAGGGCTGTAGATCGAACACTAACCCACACTGCATAAGGAAAGAACGGCATCTTCCCAGCTCCCCCTCATATTTATCCGGCGTCGGAACCTTGGGCTCACGGAAGGACACAGCTCCAGAAGCGGCAGGCGAGATGGGTGAAACCGGTAGTGGATCCTCCACCGGAAACTTGCGCTGGTTCTGGACCTCCGTCAGACCGGTAGAAAGGTTCCGAACTGCCAACGCGATCTCCTGTAGCTCCGTGCTATGATGGCCCAACATCTTCTCCTGATGGGTAATGGCATGGCGAACAGAGTCCAGGTCCGCTGGGTTCATTACTGGCCGGATCGTTCTGTCACGGTTTACTAAGCCAGAACCCAGAAGCAGACCAGGACAAGGTAGGTTGAAACAAAGGTGAGTGTTTATTTAATAGATCCACGAGTGAGGCTGAATAATCCAGGGAACAGAGCGGGTGGCGTGGATGGGTTGTTGAGGGTGCAGTGGTAGGTCCAGTAATGGCTCGGCAGCCGCCGACCATCAGGCAGAGGTTGGGTGAAGGTTCCGGATGAGTGACTGCAGATGGAACAAAACGGAGGTAAGTACAAAACAAGCAAACAAGGTGCAAAACAACAAAACTAACGCTACATGCTCTAAGGCTGATCCACTGATAAACATACTGTTCATGGCTAACGATCCGGCAGGGAATGGATGTTAGGACAGAGCCTAAGAAGGGTGATGATCAGGACCAGGTGTGCAGATTACTGATGGGATGCAGGTGCGGAAATCAAGAGAGCTCCCGCCTAGCAACGTTGCCCGGCAACCAGGCAGGGAGCGTTCCAGAACCCTCGGGAAACTGGAGATCCCGAGCAGAAAAACTAGTACCCAGACAGAAACCGACTCAGACTGCAGGGATCGTTACAACACTGGGGATAATGGGGAAGATGGGCGACACCTGGAGGGGGGTGGAGACAATCACAAAGACAGGTGAAACAGATCAGGGTGTGACACCGTCTTTTCTTCATGCTGATGATGGGGATTTGGGCCTTGTCTTGACAAAGCAGTATATCCTTTGAGTCGTAAGAAACAATCTTTGTCCAGTTCGAGGTGAGTAATCGCTGTTCTGATGTCCAGAAGCTCTTTTCGGTCATAAGAGACGGTAGCAGCAACATTATGTACAAAATTAGTTACAAACAATGTAAAAAAAATAATAATTGCACAGTTGGTTAGGAGCCTGTTAAACGGCAGCTATCCACTCCGGCACAATTCTCACACCTGTGTGGGGCTGGAATCCCCACGGGCCTCTCCTTGTCTCTTCATAAACCCCTCACCATACATTGGAACCAATGTTTATAGGTATGAGTGTGCTTGTGGTTATGTGGCTGTGTGCACGTGAACGTTCAATTGTGTTTATTTTTAACAGGGAAAATTAATTTTTTCACCTTTTCTCTCCTCTCTTACCATTAGCATATTTAGCAGTTCTATCACTTAAAACTGTGTTTGTGACTAGGCGAGGGACAGATGGAGAAGAGAAGAGAGGAAAAGGAGGAGAGGAGTTCTCGCTCTATCTCTCCATCCGTCTGTTTTGTCTGACTAATGATCGGGGTGCAGGAATACAATACGTCTCATTGTGGTGTGTTGTCTCATTTGCTGTTGATCAATGAGCCTGTTCTCAGCAGACTGGGCTAGTGGTGAGAGAGAGATGCCCCGTGATTTATTCTAGGTGTTAAAAAATAATTTGTTTGGATTGATTAACGTTAATTAATTATGCTAATTGTGCAGGAAGAAAACAGATGTTGGCCCGCTCCCTCTAATTACTGATGCTACCAGTTTACCTACAAATAAATAACACCACTATAACTTTTTTTGTTTGTTACATTTTACATTTTAGGCATTTAGCAGACGGCTCGTGGAATCCAACCAGCGACCTTTCGGTTACTGGCCCAACGCTCTTAACTGCTAGATTACCTGCTGCCCCTACGGCGTACTAACAGTTTACTTACAAATAAATAACAACCCTACATTCTTAGAAAAAAGGGTTCCAAAAGAGTTATTCGGCTGTCCCCATAGGATAACCCTTTTTGGTTCTAGGTACAACCCTTTTTGGTTCCAGGTAGAACACTTTTTGGGTTCCATTTAGAGCCCTCTGTGGAAAGGGTTCGACATGGAACCCAAAAGGGTTCTACTCACTGGCATACAAGACACCCCCACAGTAACCCTCCAAAAAGTCAATTATAAACCTTTTTAATTTCCATATGTGCTAGGAAGCTAAGTGTTTTGTTTCTTGGGCTTCAGGAATGTGACTCAAAAAGTGCTTCAGGTCTTGAAAAATAAAACATTTTACTGATTGAAAGTAAGCGGATGTCGGTGAACAAATGCTGTGGTCAAGGCTATGAAGGTGCCAGTGCAATGAGTGGAGCTTACTCTGGTGTTGAAAAGCACATATTAGGATGAGAGCCTAATGCTTCTATAGTTCTTTATGAGTTTTAGTTTAGAAAATGAAGCGACAGTTACAGTGATGGTAAAAACAGCTTGAATTGTTACAGGAGTGGGTCGCAGTTCCGGAGCGACCCACTAGGTGTCATCCTCCGACAACCATAGGCACATCCTCACTCACAGTCGGGACTAATTATCTGCCTATTGGTGTCACCTGTGGCTGTCTTATTCACCTGTGTATTTATGCCCTCACTTCCTTGTGTTCCCTTGCTCAGTTCTCTGCTAGTTCCTTAATGTCAAGCAGTACGTACAGTTGAAGTCTGAAGTTTACATACACTTAGGTTGGAGTCATTAAAACTCGTTTTTCAACCACTCCACAAATTTCTTGTAAATAAACTATAGTTTTGGCAAGTCAGTTAGGACATCTACTTTGTGCATGACACAAGTAATTGTTTACAGACAGATAATTTCACTTATAATTCACTGTATCATAATTCCAGTGGGTCAGAAGTTTACATACACTAAGTTGACTGTGCCTTTAAACAGCTTGGAAAATTCCAGAAAATGATGTAATGGCTTTAGAAGCTTCTAATAGGCTAATTGACATCATATGAGTCAGTTGGAGGTGTACCTTTGGATGTATTTCAAGGCCTACCTTCAAACTCAGTGCCTCTTTGCTAGACATCATGGACAAATCAAAAGAAATCAGCCAAGACCTCAGAAAAACAATTGTAGACCTCCACAAGTCTGGTTCATCCTTGGGAGCAATTTCCAAATGCCTGAAGGTACCAAATTCATCTGTGCAAACAATAGTACGCAAGTATAAACACCATGGGACCACGCAGCCGTCATACCGCTCAGGTAGGAGACGCGTTCTGTCTCCTAGAGATTAACGTACTTTAGTGCGAAAAGTGCAAATCAATCCCAGAACAACAGCAAAGGACCTTGTGAAGATGCTGGAGGAAACAGGTACAAAAGTATCTATATCCACAGTAAAACGAGTCCTATATCGACATAACCTGAAAGGCCGCTCAGCAAGGAAGAAGCCACTGCTCCAAAACCGCCATAAAAAAGCCAGACTACGGTTTGCAACTGCACATGGGGACCAGGATCGTACTTTTTGGAGAAATGTCCACTGGTCTGATGAAACAAAAATAGGAAAAAAGGGGGGTGCTTGCAAGCCGGAGAGGCTAACCGTGAAGCACGGGGGTGGCAGCATCATGCTGTGGGGGTGCTTTGCTGCAGGAGGGACTGGTGCACTTCACAAAATAGATGGCATCATGAGGAAGGAAAATTATGTGGATATATTGAAGCAACATCTCAAGATATCAGTCAGGAAGTTAAAGCTTGGTCGCAAATGGGTCTTCAAATGGACAATGACCCCAAGCATACTTCCAAAGTTGTAGCAAAATGGCTTAAGGACAACAAAGTCAAGGTATTGGAGTGGCCATCACAAAGCCCTGACCTCAAGCCTATAGAAAATGTGTGGGCAGAACTGAAAAAGCGTGTGCAAGCAAGGAGGCCTACAAACCTGACTCAGTTAGACTAGCTCTGTCAGGAGGAATGGGTCAAAATTCACCCAACTTATCGTGGGAAGCTTGTGGAAGGCTACCTGAAACGTTTAACCCAAGTTAAACAATTTAAAGGCATTGCTACCAAATACTAATTGAGTGAATGTAAACTTCTGACCCACTGGGAATGTGATGAAAGAAATAAAAGCTGAAATAAATCATTCTCTCTACTATTATTCTGACATTTCACATTCTTAAAATAAAGTGGTGATCCTAACTGACCTAAGACAGTGAATTTTTACTAGGATTAAATGTCAAGAATTGTGAAAAACTGAGTTTAAATGTATTTGGCTAAGGTCTATGTAAACTTCCGACTTCAACTGTATCAGTGTCAAATCATGATGGAGTTACAGGTATCGAGAAGTGTTCTCCCTGTGTAGTCCCCTGTAGCTCAGTTGGTAGAGCATGGCGCTTGCAACGCCAGGGTTGTGGGTTTGCTTCCCACGGGGGGCAGTATGAAAATGTATGCACTCACTAACTGTAAGTCGCTCTGGATAAGAGCGTCGACTAAAATGTATTGTTTTTCCAGTCAGAGTTAGTATTTCGTATTGATTAATCAATCCAAACTTTTCAACCCCGCCATCCTTTCCCTACTTGGAGTAAATTAGTGAACAACAATGCCCAGGCCTCTACTTCCGGTCTATACTTACTATCTACACCTTATGGACACAGTTAATTTTACAATAATTATATTATATATATATATATATATTTATTTATTTTTATTTATTTATTTTTGCTCCTGAACTTCTTCTACTCTCAACCTCTCCGATCATTTTCATGATGTCCATCCGGTTTGCTTCTATATGCCATATCTTTCTAACTGTGCTCTTTCCCAAAAGCCCCCAACATACAACCTATATACTTATTGTGGACACAGTATGCTTACATTATTAGCTATCTTTGTTATTGTTTGTTGTTAGTTGTTATTAGTCCCATCCTTCAATTACATTCAATACCTCCCATCTATCTCCTAACACCATCCATATAGGATTTCTATTTGCCATATATATTTCAACCGTACTGTGATGTTTTACAAACGTTCTGAACCTTTCTATTCTCATTGCTTCTACAGATTGTGAATTAAAAATGAACATTTTTGCTAAAAGTATTATTATATTATTGATCGATTGACTATGACTTTTCAGATCACCCAGTAATGCTATATGCAAGGTTAGCTCCAGGTAAATATTGCAATCCTTTAGCCATTCCTGGACCTGTGTCCAAAAACAAGCTACAAATGGACAGAACCAAAACAAATGATCCAATGATTCTGTCTCTTCACAGCAAAATCTGCAGAGCTGGGAAGATTGTATCCCCCATATAAATAACATTCAATTGGTAGCAAGAATTTTTATATAATAATTTAAATTGAAAGATTCTAATTTTTGAATCCGGTGTCATTTTGCGTGTCAGTTCATAAACACTATGCCATGGGATCGGTACGTCAAAGATTTCTTCCCAACTATTTTGCAATCTATATGGGACGGCTGTCAATCCTTTGGTCCTTAAGTGAAACTGATATACTTTTTTATTTATCACAGTTTTCCTTAACCAATTATGTTCTTTAATGCAAGGCCGACAGACAAGTTCTTTACTTTCTCCCCCTTCCACTTTCCTCTTCCACTTTTGCGGTAAGGCTGCAATTATTTGGTTGTAATTTTGGGTAGAGCAGACATTTCCATATGTTTTTGTTAGCTGCATGTGCGACATAACTCCACCAGTCCTACCAATGATATCATTTACGAAGATTATACCTTTTTTAAACATTCTGTCAAAAAATAAAGGTTTTGTCAATTAGTATATTTGAATTTAACCACAATATTTGTTGCATTATTTGTTCTGTCGTTTCTGGAGGATTAAATTGAAATTGCAACCAACTTTCTATGGCTTGTTTTAGAAATAGTGATATTTGGGAGATGATTTCCTTTTCAAATAACTGCAAATGAGTTGTTGTAATCTGAATAAAGGGAAAAAGGCCTTTCTTGATCATTGGGTGAGACAATCTTACTAATTTGCTTGAGAACCAGTTTGGATTTAAGTTTAAGTTTTGTATGACTGAAGCTTTTAGTGATAGGTCTAATGCTTTAATATTTAATAATTTCTGTCCTCCGAGTTCATATTCATTATATAAATATGCCCTTTTAATTTTGTCTGGCTTGCCGTTCCAAATAAAATTGATAATTTTTTTCTCATATAATTTAAAAAACTGTTCGCTAGGCGTAGGCAAGACCATAAGCAAATAGGTAAACTGGGATGATACTAAAGAGTTAATCAGGGTGATTTTTCCACAAATTGACAGGTTTTTTCCTTTCCATGGTAGTAAGATCTTATCTATTTTTGCTAACTTTCTATTAAAATGTATTGAAGTGAGATCATTTATTTCCTTTGGGATATGTATTCCGAGTATATCCACATCACCATCAGACCATTTTATTGGTAAACTACATGGTAATGTAAATGTTTTATTTTTTAGTGATCCAATACGTAATATAGTACATTTGTCATAATTTGGTTGTAATCCAGAGAGGTTAGAAAATGTATCTAGATCCTCTATGAGGCTGTGGAGGGATTCTAGTTGTGGATTTAAAAGAAAACATGAATCATCAGCGTACAATGACACCTTTGATTTTAAGCCCCTATTTCGTATTGTTTGCTGTCAGCCTGTTTTTTGGAAACCTACAGTGGCTTGCGAAAGTATTCACCCCCTTTGGCATTTTTCCTATTTTGTTGCTTTACGACCTGGAATTAAAATAAATGTTTTGGGGGTTTGTATAATTTGATTTACACAACTTGCCAACTTGCCAAAATATTTTTTGGGGTGAAACAAACAAGAAATAAGACCAAAAAAAAGAAAACTTGAGCGTGCATAACTATTCATCCCCCCCAAGTCAATACTTGTAGAGCCACATTTTACAGCTGCAAGTCTTTTGGGATATGTGTCCAGAAGCTTGGCACATCTAGCCACTGGGATTTTTGCACATTCTTCAAGGCAAAACTGCTCCAGCTCCTTCAAGTTGGATGGGTTCCGCTGGTGTACAGCAATCTTTAAGTCATACCACAGATTCTCAATTGGATTGAGGTCTGGCCTTTCACTAGGCCATTCCAAGACATGTAAATGTTTCCCCTTAAACCACTCAAGTGTTGCTTTAGCAGTGTGCTTAGGGTCATTGTCCTGCTGGAAGGTGAACCTCCGTCCCAGTCTCAAATCTCTGGAGAAGTGAAACAGGTTTCCCTCAAGAATTTCCCTGTATTTAGCGCCATCCATCATTCCTTCAATTCTGACCAGTTTCCCAGTCCCTGCCGAAACATCCCAACAGCATGATGCTACCACCACCATGCTTCATTGTGGGTATGGTGTTCTCGGGGTGATGAGAGGTGTTGGGATTGCGCCAGACATAACGTTTTCCTTGATGGCCAAAAAGCTCAATTTTAGTCTCATCTGACCAGAGTACCTTCTTCCATATGTTTGAGGAGTCTACCACATTACTTTTGGTGAACACCAAAGATGTTTGCTTATTCTTTTCTTTAAGCAATGGCTTTTGTCTGGCCACTCTTCCGTAAAGCCCAGCTCTGTGGAGTGTACGGCTTAAAGTGGTCCTATGGACATGTAACCCTCTCACCAGGCTCGAATTTGACTCTCACAATATTACCTTATTTAGAATATCTGAACAGCATGGGATATTAGGTGAGAAGGACATCTCCAATAAGAATCCCTATTGTAAACTTGCTAGGGTGAATGACAAATAGGGTATTAACTTCAGATAGAATGATTATAGACTTGCTTATTATTATAAGGATATGCTTTCCCATGCATTAAATGAAACTGAAACAGTAAATTACTCCACCAATACAACAGACATAAGGTTCAAGATCTATATTAATCAAATTTTCAATGTATCACATCAAAAGAAATAAAAATAATAAACCCCAATGAATTTTCCACAACCCATGTCCAAATTATTTGCAAGCTTGCTTAAACCCTGTGCGCGCGTTGGAGCTCATAAAAAAATGACGACATACATAAAGTCCCGAAGTCCACCCCACATTTGTAGTTACTCACTACTTGTAGATAATGCCTCAGCAAAACATAGTAGTTCCGTGCAGGTGTCCTCACAAGATCCACAGCGAACACAGCTATCAATGCAGCCAGTACTCGGTAGCAGCAACAGACATCCGTTGTAAACCCGAACTCGTTGATCGTCACAAGCAATTCTCTCCAAGTCTTGCACGATGCTAGGCTAACCTCTAGGATGTCGAATGTCTCCACAATGCGACGGCAGCTTCAGTCTCCACTAGGTCTTTCTTAACGAAATAATAAACACTCTCTTATAGAAATAAAATCAGGATTTCCCTTCAAAAAACTCTGTAGGTATGGTTTTGTTCTCTCTTTATCGTTTCCTTTGGTCGTTTTTTCCTTCACCAACACCACTAACTTCTCTCCTCTCCCTTCTTTCAACCTTTTCCCTCTCTTTTCTTTCCCTGCAACCAGTCCACTCTCCCATTGGCCACAACTTAACAAGTTACCTCATTGGTCAAAACTTTAACGAGATACGTGGGAAACTTAAACTTAAAAGTAAACCAACCTATTCACTTGTAAAAAATTTTTTAACATTGCTTCAAAAGAAATGCATTAATGACATTACAAATCAGGAGCTATTCGATCACCTTTTAAATCTAATACCAATGAATTATAACAAATAAACTCTATACTTGGTTTTAGCAAGGTATTACACTCTCCCCCCACCAAAATAGTCCTCATGACTTGTAAACATAAGTGAAATGTAATGACAAGTAAATGTGTCAACTCTTAACGACAACCTATCGCTGAGACAAAACTTGTTAGATAATTGAAAATGAGATACATTTGTGTTTCCCTTATCCAATCCAGGAGTCAAAATCCTTCTCATCTTCTGGATTCTCAACCTCTTCAACTTTCTCATCATTCCGAGGAGTACAGTTTCCAGGAAACTTTTCATGTCCCTTTCTCTTCCTCCTTCTTTGCAGGGTCCTTCTACCAGGTGTTGGTTCTATGTTAACCACAGGTTCTATGCGCACTTTCTGCCCCAGTGGTAGCAGGTGATTTCGATGAAGAATCTTAATGGGTCCATCTCTAATTTCAGGCTTCAAACGAAACACAGGTAAGTTTGACATCTGACATTCCACCACATATGGCGTAGAGGCCCAGCGATCTGCCAGCTTATGTTTTCCTTGCAGTCCTAGATTCCGTATGAGGACTCTGTCTCCAGGCATAAGTTGCGTGTAGCGGATCTTCTTATCATATCGCTGTTTGTTTTCTTGGTTTTGCTTTCCAGCAGTGCTCTCAGCAAGTTTGTAAGTAGCTTGTAACTGTTTCTTCATATCAAATACATACTTGAGGTAAGTTCTCTCTGAAGAGCTATCACTCGAGACTCCAAAACAAATATCAACAGGCAATCTAGCTTCACGTCCAAACATAAAAAAATATTGCGAATAGCCAGTCGCTTCATTCCAACTACAGTTATACGAGTGCACTAGATGCGCAACATACTGACTCCATTTGTTCTTTCGTGTAGGATCAAGAGTTCCAAGCATGTTCAACAAGGTTCGGTTGAATCTCTCGGGTTGCGGATCTCCCTGAGGATGATATGGTGTTGTCCTTGACTTCTCCACTCCAAGCATATTCAGTAGCTCATGGATGAGTCGACTTTCAAAATCTCTACCTTGATCACTATGCATCCTCTTGGGCAGACCATAATGGATGAAGTACCTCTCCCACAATACCTTGGCGACCGTGGATGCTTTCTGATCCTTCGTAGGAAAAGCTTGAGCGTATCTTGTGTAATGATCCGTAATGACAAGAACATTCGCTGTGTTACTGGAGTCAGGCTCAATGGACAGGAAATCCATACACACAAGGTCCATAGGTCCATCACTTTGCATATGACCAAGCGGAGCAACTATCTTTGGAAGTGTTTTCCTCTGTACACAGCGAGCACAGGACTTACAGTACTCCTCTACTTCCATCTTCATGCGTGGCCAGTAGAACCGGTCTCTGACAAGTCCATATGTCTTGTCAAATCCTAAATGACCGGAGTCATCATGCAGCGACGTGAGAACCATAGTTCTGAACTTCTCTGGAAGAAGTAACTGAGCACGACGTGTCTTGTTTGGCGGATTTGTGATCCTGTACATAACTCCATCTTCCATCTTTAGCTTCTCCCACTCTCTCAGGAGCAAAGAGATGAGTGGATGTTTTGTCTTGGTCACCCTGGTGATATCATGTTTATTAAGAGCAACCCACATCTCTCCTAAGCAAGGATCTTCTTGTTGCAATATGAAAGTTCCATAGTGCTCAATCTGGGCATGTTAGACGTCAGCATGCTCAGGTTACAGTATGCTTGAGGCACAGCATGCATAGACGCTCCCAACTGATCAATCACTCTACTATGAGATGATCCAGGAGTTATTCTAACAACATTAGACATCTGGCACATGGCTCTAACACCGAATGCAGGATTGTCTCTCCAATCTTGTTCCACTGCATATTGCTGATGAGGGCGGTGAGATAAAGCATCGGCATTTATGTTCTGCCTGCCTGGCCTGTACTTGAGACTAAAGTCATAGGTAGACAACGCAGCCAGCCAACGATGACCAGTGGCATCCAGTTTTGCGGACGTGAGGACATATGTCAATGGGTTGTTGTCTGTTCTAACCTCGAACTTGACCCCATACAGGTAATCATGTAGTTTATCAACCACGGCCCAAACTCTAACTTGTGAGCTGGGTAGTTGCGTTCAGAAGCGGTCAGGCTTCGACTCACAAATGCCACAGGACGCAGACCCTCACCTTGATCTTGGTACAGTACTCCACCTAACCCTTCGCGGCTAGCATCTACATGTAGAACGTATGGCAACTGAGGATCAGCAAAAGCCAACACAGGAGCTTTTGTGAGGCTTTACTTCAATGTCTCGAATGCCAATTCACACTTCTCATTCCACCTTGATCCAAATGGTTCTGAGTTGTTGAGGTAGGCTTTCACCTCTTCCTTGGACTTTCTCCCTTTCTTGCCTGCGGGAAGATATCCACATAAGAGCTGATTCAGGGAGTAACTCACTTTAGAGTAGTCTTTCACAAATCTCCTGTAATATCCACAGAATCCTAGGAAAGAACGCAGAGCAGTCACAGTTTCAGGCCTTGGCCACGTGGTGACAGCTTCAATTTTTGATGGGTCTGTGGCCACTCCATTCTGGAATATGATATGTCCAACATAGTTGACAGATGTGCGGCAAAACTGACACTTGTCAAGGGACAGTTTTAGGCCTTCACTTTTCAAGCGGTCCAACACCTTGAGCAACCTCTGCTCGTGTTCTTCCAGCGTCCTTCCAAACACGATTAAGTCATCAAGGTAAACAAGAACTTTGAGTAGATTCATGTCTCCAACTGTCTGTTCCATGACACGTTGAAATGTTGCAGGTGCTCCGGACACACCCTGTGGCATCCTCTCAAATTGGTAAAATCCAACTGGACAGATAAATGCAGTCTTCTCTTTATCTGTGTCACCCATTGGGATTTGATAGTATCCGCTTCGGAGATCTAACACACTGAACCATTTGCTCCCACTCAAACATGTCAGAGCATCCTCCACACGTGGGACTGTGTACTGGTCGGGAACAGTGCACTTGTTGAGGGTCCTGTAATCAACACACATGCGTATGGTGCCATTCTTTTTCCTCACCACCACAATAGGAGATGCATAGGGGCTTCTCGACTCAGATATGATCCCAGAACTTTTCAAGTTATTTAGATGCTTCCTTACATCTTCAACATCAGCTGGAGCCAAGCGGCGAGATCTCTCCCTAAACGGTTTGTCTTCAGTAACTCTGATGGTGTGTTGAGTACTCTTTGAACAACCCACATCAAACTCATGTGTTGAGAACACTTATTTCCGTTCCATCATCTTTTCACATAACCTCTTCTTTCATCCCTCAGGAACTTGAGAATCTCCAAAGTTGAATGAAGAAGACGTCAACTTCTCAGATGAATCCTGCTCTCTTTTCAATGGAAACCCAGGAGCAATATCTACAGGAAACAGATGAGCAATAGGCATACCTCATTTCAGAGTGATCTCCTTTGTCGAGACATTCCTGACAGTAAGGGTGATTCTTCTAGATGACACAACTGCAACCGTCTGGATTTCAGGCCTCACTAGTAGTTATTCAGGGAACCGGGGTTATTCAGGCCTCTCTACCAAAAGGGTTTGAGTAGAAGGTATACCAGGAAACTTTGGAATTCCAGTAACTCTCGCCTGCCCACCAGGTGGCAGGGTGACAGGTTTTGTCTGTGCGAACCAGACCGTTCCTTTCTTCTCATCATCATCAGTTGAGCTTTCTCTCATCCTCTCATATGCCTCCTTGATAGCAGGATGAACTTGTAGTGTACTAAGGAAACCTTCACCTTCCTTTTCTCTGCAAGCAGTCATAAGTCTCTTCACTACAGACGTATTTGTGCTGACCAGAATAGACACGTCACCTTTCATGGCCGGATCTGGACATACCAACACAAGTGCTTCAATGGTCTCTGCTACGCCCACAACCGATCCCGAGAACTCAAGCTTGAGCGACAAATAGCCATCATATGGATACTGCTCAGAGCTAAGGCCCCATATCTCTAAGTGTCCTATAGGAATCAATGGTAAATGCGTCAGGTACTTGTCATAAAAGGATCTGTAAAGTAGAGTAATCTGAGAACCACTATCTAGTAAAGCTTTAGCATAGACACCTTCAATCTGTACAGAAACGACAGAGCTTGGGCCAACTAAACCTGTAGGTAGCATGTCTTTCATGTCTTCATACTTGTGGCACTTTGTGGAACGTATCTTCACCGGGACGTCAGGCCGCTCCTTTATTGGGTCCCTCTGTAGTTTCCCATAGACCGTTTTTGTTTGATCAGGCGTGTGTTGACTTTCCTTAAGTTCTCTTACATTTACATTTACATTTTAGTCATTTAGCAGACGCTCTTATCCAGAGCGACTTACAGGAGCAATTAGGGTTAAGTGCCTTGCTCAAGGGCACATTTACGTCATTTAGTAGACGCTCTTATCCAGAGCGACTTACAAATTGGTGCATTCACCCTATAGCCAGTGGGATAACCACTTTACACTTGTTTTTTTTTTTGTTTGGGGGTAGAAGGATTACTTTATCCTATCCCAGGTATTCCTTAAAGAGGTGGGGTTTCAAATGTCTCCGGAAGGTGGTGAGTGACTCCGCTGTCCTGGCGTCGTGAGGGAGCTTGTTCCACCATTGGGGTGCCAGAGCAGCGAACAGTTTTGACTGGGCTGAGCGGGAACTATGCTTCCGCAGAGGAAGGGAGCCAGCAGGCCAGAGGTGGATGAACGCAATGCCCTCGTTTGGGTGTAGGGACTGATCAGAGCCCGAAGGTACGGAGGTGCCGTTCCCCTCACTGCTCCATAGGCAAGCACCATGGTCTTGTAACGGATGCGAGCTTCAACTGGAAGCCAGTGGAGTGTGCGGAGGAGGGGGGTGACGTGAGAGAACTTGGGAAGGTTGAACACCAGACGGGCTGCGGCATTCTGGATGAGTTGTAGGGGTTTAATGGCACAGGCAGGGAGGCCAGCCAACAGCGAGTTGCAGTAATCCAGACGGGAGATGACAAGTGCCTGGATTAGGACCTGTGCCGCTTCCTGAGTAAGGCAGGGTCGTACTCTCCAAATGTTGTAGAGCATGAACCTGCAGGATCGGGTCACCGCCTTGATGTTAGCGGAGAACGACAGGGTGTTGTCCAGGGTCACGCCAAGGCTCTTCGCACTCTGGGAGGAGGACACAACGGAGTTGTCAACCGTGATGGCGAGATCATGGAACGGGCAGTCCTTCCCCGGGAGGAAGAGCAGCTCCGTCTTGCCAGGGTTCAGCTTGAGGTGGTGATCCGTCATCCATACTGATATGTCTGCCAGACATGCAGAGATGCGATTCGCCACCTGGTTATCAGAAGGGGAAAGGAGAAGATTAGTTGTGTATCGTCAGCGTAGCAATGATAGGAGAGGCCATGTGAGGATATGACAGAGCCAAGTGACTTGGTGTATAGGGAGAATAGGAGAGGGCCTAGAACTGAGCCCTGGGGGACACCAGTGGTGAGAGCACGTGGTGCGGAGACAGCTTCTCGCCACGCCACTTGGTAGGAGCGACCGGTCAGGTAGGACGCAATCCAGGAGTGAGCCGCGCCGGAGATGCCCAGCTCGGAGAGGGTGGAGAGGAGGATCTGATGGTTCACAGTATCAAAGGCAGCAGACAGGTCTAGAAGGACAAGAGCAGAGGAGAGAGAGTTAGCTTTAGCAGTGCGGAGAGCCTCCGTGACACAGAGAAGAGCAGTCTCAGTTGAATGACCAGTCCTGAAACCTGACTGGTTTGGATCAAGAAGGTCATTCTGAGAGAGATAGGAAGAGAGTTGGCTAAAGACGGCACGCTCAATAGTTTTGGAAAGAAACGAAAGAAGGGATACTGGTCTGTAGTTGTTGACATCAGTGGGATCGAGTGTTGGTTTTTTGAGAAGGGGTGCAACTCTCGCTCTCTTGAAGACGGAAGGGACATGGCCAGCGGTCAAGGATGAGTTGATCAGCGAGGTGAGGTAGGGGAGAAGGTCACCGGAGATGGTCTGGAGAAGAGAGGAGGGGATGGGGTCAAGTGGGCAGGTTGTTGGGCGGCCTGCAGTCACAAGTCGCAGGATTTTATCTGGAGAGAGAGGGGAGAAAGAAGTCAAAGCATAGGGTAGGGCAGTGTGAGTAAGACCAGCAGTGTCATTAGACTTAACAAACGAGGATCGGATGTCGTCAACCTTCTTTTTCAAAGTGGTTGACGAAGTCATCCACAAAGAGAGGGGGGGAGGATTCAGCAGGGAGGAAAATGTGGCAAAGAGCTTCCTAGGGTTAGAGGCAGATGCTTGGAATTTAGAGTGGTAGAAAATGGCCTTAGCAGCAGAAACAGATGAAGAAAATGTAGAGAGGAGGGAGTGAGAAGATGCCAGGTCGGCAGGGAGTTTAGTTTTCTTCCATTTCCGCTCCGCTGCCCGGAGCTCTGTTCTGTGAGCTCGCAATGAGTCATCAAGCCACGGAGCTGGAGGGGAGGACCGAGCCGGCCGGGAGGATAGGGGACACAGAGAGTCAAAGGATGCAGAAAGGGAGGAGAGGAGGGTTGAGGAGGCAGAATCAGGAGATTGGAGGGAGAAGGATTGAGCAGAGGGAAGAGATGATAGGATGGAAGAGGAGAGAGTAGTGGGAGAGAGAGAGCGAAGGTTGCGGCGGCGCATTACCATCTGTGTAGGGGCAGAGTGAGTAGTGTTGGAGGAGAGCGAGAGAGAAAAGGAAACAAAGTAGTGGTCGGAGACATGGAGGGGAGTTGCAGTGAGATTAGTAGAAGAGCAGCATCTAGTAAAGATGAGGTCAAGCGTATTGCCTGCCTTGTGAGTAGGGGGACGGTGAGAGGGTGAGGTCAAAAGAGGAGAGGAGTGGAAAGAAGGAGGCAGAGAGAAATGAGTCAAATGTGGACGTAGGGAGGTTGAAATCCCCCAAAACTGTGAGGGGTGAGCCATCCTCAGGAAAGGAACTTATCAAGGCGTCAAGCTCATTGATGAACTCTCCAAGGGAACCTGGAGGGCGATAGATGACAAGGATATTAAGCTTAAATGGGCTAGTGACTGTGACAGCATGGAATTCAAATGAGGAGATAGACAGATGGGTTAGGGGAAAAATTGAGAATGTCCACTTGGGAGAGATGAGGATTCCTGTGCCACCACCCCTCTGACCAGATGCTCTCGGGGTATGCGAGAACACATGGTCAGACGAGGAGAGAGCAGTAGGAGTAGCAGTGTTTTCAGTGGTAATCCATGTTTCCGTCAGCGCCAGGAAGTCGAGGGACTGGAGGTTAGCATAGGCTGGGATGAAGTCAGCTTTGTTGGCAGCAGAACGGCAGTTCCAGAGGCTGCCTGAGACCTGGAACTCCAGGTGTGGGGTGCGTGCAGGGACCACCAGGTTAGAGAGGCAGCAGCCACGCGGTGTGAGGCGTTTGTGTAGCCTGTGCAGAGAGGAGAGAACAGGGATAGGCAGAGGCATAGTTGACAGGCTGTAGCAAATGGCTACAATAATGCAGAGGAGATCGGAATGAAATGAACTAAACATCTGGGAGAGGAGAGAGCAGGGCCTCCCTCACCAAAACTTCCACCTCAGAAACTATAATTGTTTCACTGAACCACCCGAACAAAAACTCTCCCAACTTCCACCTTTAGAAATCAGAATTGTTGTGAACCACAGCGGTTCAATGTTTCAAGGAATAGATTCAACCCACTTTATTCAGCTAGCTAACTATGACACCATAGCTAACTAGCATGCTAGCATCCAATAACACACAGTTTAGCACCAACACTTGGTCACAACAAACCACCAATAGTGTGTTAACACACTAAACAGATAATTCGTGTCCGTGTCTAGTTCCTTTCATAACGCAGCAATAATTAAACGTTGGCTAGCTAGCACAAATATATTGTATTTAGCTGCCACAGTACAGCACACAATGGCTACTGTGTTGACTCTGTTCGAAAAAACGGCTAGCTAGCTAGCTTCGTAGCTACACCCGGCACCGCCGAAAACAATGCTAACCTACAATAACTACCCACAACAGCCCACGATGCCTAACTATGACACCATAGCTAACTAGCATGCTAGCATTCAATAACACAC
Source organism: Coregonus clupeaformis (assembly GCF_020615455.1). Classification (NCBI taxonomy): domain Eukaryota; kingdom Metazoa; phylum Chordata; class Actinopteri; order Salmoniformes; family Salmonidae; genus Coregonus; species Coregonus clupeaformis. Next base: position 3,083,455 of record NC_059216.1, on the reverse strand, counting down.
AGTTTAGCACCAATACTTGGTTACAACAAACTACCAATAGTGTGTTAACACACTAAACAGATAATTCGTGTCCGTGTCTAGTTCCTTTCATAACGCAGCAAAAATTAATAATTACAGGTACTCTTAAGCGTGAAATAACATTGGAAACAACTCTCCACCGTTGCTAAACGTTACCAGTAGCTACCCTCGTGCTTCGCCGGGCTCCGCCGTAAACAATACTTACCTACAATAATTACCTACGGAAACCTACAATAACTACCTAAATAACTACCTAAATAAACTACCTACAATACCTAACTACAACTACCTACCTACGATCTAAATACATGGTTTAAGCTTTACTCAACACCATATAAGAAGCCAAGCTTACCTCCTGCTAGAGAAAACACAACCTCTCCCGACCGACCATATCACCATGTAGCAGGTCCATAACAGCAGACACTAAAGCAGACACTAAAGCGAGATGATTAATAATATTAGTGTTAGTAACAACAGGTTGGTTAGTGATTCATCGAGTGAGTGAACGAGAGTAAACAATACAGACAGAGTGAAATGGCCATCTTCTCCACATCTGTGACAGAACACTCCGGGGTTTCTGTCGGCCTGTGTCTGTTCTTGTGATGGATTTACCCTTTTCTTTTTGCTTTTAAATGCAACATCTGACCTTTGTGTGTCAGAGTGAGCTGCTGTGACGTTAGCAGACATGAGACGTGTCATTTCAATTTTCACACCTTTTAGCTCTTTTCTCAGCACTTCTATCTCAGTATTAGCTTCTTCACAAACTGTAGCAACAGGAGCAACAGCTGATGACTTCACAACACTCTTCGTTGTGTTCCTGTCTTGAATCATGTCCTCCTCCTCCCTTACTTCCTGCAGCAGCTCAGTAAAGGTTGGTGGATCACGCAGCTTATAGGTCATGCGAATACGAAGCGCAACCATGTCATGTGAGGATCCACCTCTCACTTCTTGGCCAATGCGTGTGCGATTCATCTCTGACAGCTCAATGCCTCCTTTTCGATATACAGTGTGCAGCAATTTGTCAAGTCTCAACAGGTAAGCTGAAAGCTTCTCTCCTTCACTCTGGAATGTGTTTCTGAACCTTACCATGAGATCAGGTGCACTTTCGGTGGTACCGAATGCGGTTTCTAGAGCCTTCATGTATTCGATCGCTGTAGCATGGGGGTTTCCGGTCCTAAAGAACCTCACAATGTCAGCAGCAGGCCCTTTAAGACTTTCTATTATTCTCTGTTTTTTCACATTGTCGGTGCACTGCCATTCCTCTAGAAAATGGGTGGTTTGCTCAGCCCATGCGTCATACTCTTCCTCTCCACTAGGAGTGGGCTTCACACCTGAGAACATACGTAGCTTACGGTAACTCTGAGTCTCAGATGGCACATTGTTGCATTTTTCTACCAGTGAACTTATGGCATGAACCAGTTCAGCGTTGAGGTCAGCACCAGAGGGACTTACCAGGCCTTTAACATCAGCCACAGTCTTGAAAGGATAATAGCTTTGCCTGGAAATCTTCACCCTCTCTCTCAACTGGAGATGTGACTTGTGAAACTACATGTACAGGCCAGGGACCCAACTCTCCAGGTATCCCAACAACACTTGGCACAGCTATTTCGTTAAGGTTGTTTGATATCTCTACCAAAACATACTGCTTTTTACCAGCTGAATAAGAACAACGACCACGCAGTCTAATTTTACCAAAAGCCTTAACATAAGTCAGCGTTTCCAGCAGAACCTCATCAGACACATAATCTGTAACACTGCTAAGGACAACTGCACGATTAGTAGCTAGCTGTTTCTCTCTACACCAGGTAACAATCTCGTCAACATGTATGTTGTAGGTTTATGCCTATACAGCAACGTCAGAAGAAAATCCAAAATTTCAATTCAAAATTGTCAAATGGGGAGTCAAAAATATCCCATCAACAATAACCAAGATCCCGGACGAGCCCCCCAAAAATATTTTTTTATAACCCAACCCTGGTCTGTACTTCTCCACAACTTTGTCACTGACCTGTTTGGAGAGCTCCTTGGTCTTCATGGTGCCACTTGCTTGGTTGTGCCCCTTGCTTAGTGGTGTTGCAGACTCTGGGGCCTTTCAGAACAGGTGTATAGATACTGAGATCATGTGACAGATCATGTGACACTTAGATTGCACACAGGTGGACTTTATTTAACTAATTATGTGACTTCTGAAGGTAATTGGTTGCACCAGATCTTATTTAGGGGCTTCATAGGAAAGGGGGTGAATACATATGCACGCACCACTTTTCCGTTATTTATTTTTTATAAGTTATTTTTTTAATTTCACTTCACCAATTTGGACTATTTTGTGTATGTTCATTACATGAAATCCAAATAAAAATAAATTTCAATTCCAGGTTGTAATGCAACAAAATAGGAAAAACGCCACGGGGGATGAATACTTTTGCAAGGCACTGTATTTGCTTCTCATTTGTTTTCGTGAATAGTCCGTTGTTTTGTGTACTGGCTTTTGGACCACCAGTAAAGATCCTTGTTTCACCATCCTTGCCTACTGTCTATCCTGCACCGCACCTGGGTCACACCTCACACCAACCCTTACAGAAAACTGAGCCAATATGGACCCAGCGGAGGCAGCACAGTATCATAGCGCAATGGCAGCGCAGGGAGCCATGCTGGATCAGCACGACCGCAGGCTGCAGCAGATCAACGAGAATCTCCGCCAGCTGACGATCGCCGTACAGACCGGGTGGACACCCGACCAGCCCCGGCAGCCGGCGGAGTGGAAGCCGCGGCAGCGGTGTCTCCAGTCTCGCCTGCGACATCGCTGGAACCCCACCTACCGCCTCCGGAGAGGTACAACAGACGGCCAGAGGGCTGCAGGGAATTCCTCACCCAGTGTTCCCTGAGGTTCAGCCTACAAACCTCCTCCTTCCCGACAGAGCAGGGCCGGGTGGCCTATATTATCACCCTGTTGATGGGTCGGGCCCTTTCCTGGGCTACCGCGGAGTGGGAGAGCCAAACTCTGGCGTGCTCTGACTCCTACCAGTTCACCCGGGAGCTACGCAAGGTGTTCGATACCTCTCGGGTGGTGTCGGGGCACGAGGCGGGGAGTTGGCTCACGGCTTGTCGGCAGGGTGACCGTTTGGTGGCGGACCACTCCGTGGAGTTCCGGACCCGGGCTCGAGAGGCAGGATGGGAGGAGGCCACCCTGATCGTCCTGTAGGCGCAGGGGCTATAGGAAGGGATGAAGGACGAACTCTCCTTCAGGGAGCTGCCTGAGCGAATGGACGGCCTCGTCGACCTCTCGGTGTGTCGGCATCGTGAGAGGACGTACGAGAGAGGCATGGCGCAAGGCTCGCATCCGCGTCTCCCTATCAGCCCGTAGGCTGTCCGCCGATTCAGGGAGGAGACGCATCAGGAGGAGGCTACGCAGCTGGGTGCGGCGCGCTTTTTGTGAATAGTCCGTTGTTTTGTATCCTGGCTTTTGGACCACCAGTAAAGATCCTTGTTTCACCATCCTTGCCTACTGCCTACTGTCTATCCTGCACCGCACCTGGGTCACACCTCACACAAACCCTTACATTGAATGCCATAGCAACATCAGGGAAACTAGGCAGAAGGGAGTGGTGGCTCAAATACAGCAGTTTTGTAGCATCTTTAATTGAGCCTCTCATTCTCCTTAAAGGGATACTTCCGGATTTTGGCAACGAGTCAGATGAACTTGTGGATACCATTTTTATGTCTCTGTGTCCAGTATGAAGGAAGCTAGAGGTAGTTTTGCAAGCCAATGCTAACTAGCGTAAGCGCAATGGCTGGAAGTCTATGGGTATGAGGGAGAGAGGGAGGGAGGGAGGGAGGGAGGTGTGTCTGTGTGTGTACACGTACGTGTGTCTATGTGTGTACGTGTGGGGCAGGGGCTGAGCTGCATTGATGTGCTGCTGAACACTGCTACATGTCTGTCTGTAACAGACCACTGATTATCCCAGTGAGAGACTGATTAGTGGGAGAAGTCAACAGAGGCAATTTGACATTTCCTCTTCTCTGTCAGCCTTACATTATGTTAGAGTACTTTTGTAGTCCCCCCACACTCTACTCCTCTGCCCCACAGTTCATATGGAGTCCATACAAAGTGACAGGGCATGTCTATATGGGCATGTCTATCTGTGTGCAGGGTCAGATGGGATTCTGATCTAGTAGTCGCCTAGCCAAGTGTGTGTGTGTGTGTGTGTGTGTGTGTGTGTGTGTGTGTGTGTGTGTGTGTGTGTGTGTGTGTGTGTGTGTGTGTGTGTGTGTGTGTGTGTTTATGTGTATGTGTATGTGTATGTGTGGGGCAGGGGCTGAGCTGAGCTGCATGGATTTGCTGCTGAAGTTTGAGCATTCTTTGATTAAAATGTATTGCTCCTTCTCAATGTATTGATTCTTACCCAGCTGTGTCAATACAGAGCCCAGCTATTTTTCCAATAACTTATAAAGATCTGCCAGCCAGGCATAAATTCATTACTTCTTTGAGTTTACTCTCTCTCTCTCTCTCTCTCTCTCTCTCTCTCTCTCTCTCTCTCTCTCTCTCTCTCTCTCTCTCTCTCTCTCTCTCTCTCTCTCTCTCTCTCTCTCTCTCTCTCTTTCTCTCCTTCCTTCCATCTTTCCCCTCTCTACTCGCTGTGACTTTTACTCTGTATTAGAATAGTTCATATGAACAGTGTTTTTTTCCTGTGTTTCTGTGATTTGTGTATTGACTATCTGTAAAAAGCAAAGGAGTTACTTTCTGTGCAATACTGTTCCTTATAAATCAAATCAAATCAAATTTCACATACATGTGTTTAGCAGATGTTATTGCAGGTGTAGTGAAATGCTTGTGCTTCTATCTCCAACAGTGCAGTAGTATCTAACAAGTAATATCTAACAATTTCACAACATATACCCAATTCACACAAATCTAAGTAAGGAATGGAATTTAAGAATATATACATATATGGACAAGCAATGACAGAGCGGCATGGACTAAGTTACAGTAGAATATTATAGAATGCAGTATATACATATGAGATGAGTAATGCAAGATATGTAAACATTATTAAAGTGACTAGTGTTCCATTTCTTAAAGTGGCCAGTGATTTCAATAGGCAGCAGCAGCCTCTAGTGTGCTAGTGATGGCTATTTAACATTTACAGATTTTTCACCTAGTCGGCTCGGGGATTAGAACCAGCGACCTTTCGGGTACTGGCACAACGCTCTTACCCACTAAGCTACCTGCCTTTTAGTCATTTAGTAGACGCTCTTATCCAGAGCGACTTACAAATAGGTACATTCAACTTAGGATAGCCAGTGGGACAACCACCCAATTGTTTTTATAATATTTTTTTAACTTTATTTTTATTTATTTTTCAGCATTATTTTGTATATATATATATATATATATATATATATATATATATATCTTTTTTTATAGGGGGTGGGGGGGTAGAAGGATTACTTTTATACTATTCCAGGTATTCCTTAAAGAGGTAGGGTTTCAAGTGTCTCCAGAAGGTGGTCAGTGACTGTCCTTGAGATAGAAGCTGTTTTTCATTCTCTCGGTCCCAGCTTTGATGCACCTGTACTGACCTCGCCTTCTGGATGATAGTGGGGTGAACAGGCAGTGGCTCGGGTATAGACTTTATCTTACAGTGGACTGGCCTCAAGGTGAAACTACATACCTGATTACAATGAAATAGTAATGAACAGTTACACCTGTGTGTCTTCTAGTTGTTTTTAATAAACCTAAAAATGTACAGTATTTCAAATCTGACAATCACAAAGGTAGTAATGCTTATCGTCTCATAATCATATTTTATTTCCATATCTCTCTCCTTCTCACTCATCTCATCTCTCACTCGTTCATCACATTTGGCCTTCAGCGCATGTGGCAAATACAAGTTGATTTGATTTGATTATATCTCTCCTTCACCCCCTCACTCCTCTCCTCCCCTCCTGCTCTCTTTCCTCTCCTCTCGTCTCTTCTCATCTCATCTCATCTCATCTCCTAACCCTTTCTTTCTCTCCTTCCCTCTCTCCTCTCCTCTCCTCCACCCACCCCTCTCTCATTGTCAATACCCATCTAATATCACTTTAACAGCTGTAATTGGCTGATGGATAGAAGCTATGGATTTGCTTTCCTGATGACTCCCAGACTTTTTCCCTCCTTCCAGAGGTAATACTAATAGAATTCCAAATCCGCTCCACTGTGATCCTGTCATGAGTGGGTCAACAGTTATGTCAAGGTCCTATTGGATACCTTACATCTAACATCTTAATTTAGACTTAGCCATCTCTTTTTTTTTTACCCGCCCTCTCTCTCTCTCTCTCTCTCCCACCCTCTCGTTTTTCTACCACTCTCTCTGTCTCTCTCTCTGTCTCTCTCTCTCTCTCTCTCTCTCTCTCGTTTTTCTACCACTCTCTCTCTGTCTCTCTCCATCTCTCTCTGTCTCTCTGTCTCTCTGTCTCTCTCTCTCTCTCTCTCTCTCTCTCTCTCTCTCTCTCTCTCTCTCTGTCACTTGCTATCTCTCTCATCCCCTCTCTCTCCCTCTTTCCCACTCTCTCTCTCCCCCCCCCTCTCTCTCTCTCCCTCTCTCTCTCCCTCTCTCTCTCTCTCCCTCTCTCCCTCACTCTATCTCTCTCTCTCTCCCTCTCTCTCTCCCTCTCCCTCTCCCTCTCCCTCTCCTCAGACACTAGTCATGTATGATATGTATGAGCAACTGCAAGTGATTGAAGTTGTGACATTCATTCCATTACTGGGAAATTCATTTAATTCTGCGCCCTCTGTCTCAGTTTTGCATGTGAATGATTCACTGTGTGTGAGTCCCTTATTGGAGACTGCTATATCCGCTGAAGGATTATAGATCTGATTTCCACCCAGCTGGCACCTGAAGGGAGTGTGTGTGTGTGTGTGTGTGTGTGTGTGTGTGTGTGTGTGTGTGTGTGTGTGTGTGTGTGTGTGTGTGTGTGTGTGTGTGTGTGTGTGTGTGTGTGTGTGTGTGTGTGATGCGTGTGCTTGTGCGAGTGTATAGGGAGGGCCCCGAATCACTGAAGCTCATTTATTTATATTTATAGACTTTGAATTGAATTTCTGATCAATGGGAGAGGACGAGTCGTACTCTCTGCTAACTTCAGCCTCCAACAAAGAGACAGAAAGTACTTATCAGTACTTATCAGACCTGGGCTGAGGCTTGGGTTTTTACAGCCTTACACCCTACCGGTTAACCCTATAGAGGAGCCTTGAGGTAAGGAGGTTTAAGTTAGCGTCACATTCCAAATAAATGCCTTGGCTTTTAAGTTTTAAGGTATTAAGGGCCAGCCAGCCAGCCAGCCAGCCAGCCAGCCAGCCAGCCAGCCAGCCAGCCAGCCAGACAGACAGACAGACAGACAGACAGACAGACAGACAGACAGATTTTCATAGTCAATAATAACAAATACTATAGAACCTCTATTTCAAGCAGATATGAGATGAAAAATCTTTGTGTTTTTTTTTATACATCAAGCAAATACATAATAGCTTCATCCATCGTTAAGAGAACAGTAACTCAGCTATTCATGTGAAAAGGACTGTAATGTGCATTAGTTTATGTGTGTGTTTGGTGGGTCCTAAGAGCTTCTGATTGTTGTTGAATGGCCATTTAATTATTCAAACGCAATCACATCTGCTTTCCCCGGATCACCAGATAGACATCAGGGGTCATCCATTCTTCCTGCACAGGGTCACCTTAACTCTCTCTTTCACTGGCGTCGCCTTCCCTCGCTCTTTCTCTTCCTCTCTTCCAGTCGAGTTAGAAAGGCTCTCCTCTCTTCCAGTCGAGTTAGAAAGGCTCTCCTCTCTTCCAGTCGTGTTAGAAAGGCTCTCCTGTCTTCCAGTCGTGTTAGAAAGGCTCTCCTCTCTTCCAGTCGAGTTAGAAAGGCTCTCCTCTCTTCCAGTCGAGTTAGAAAGGCTCTCCTCTCTTCCAGTCGTGTTAGAAAGGCTCTCCTCTCTTCCAGTCGTGTTAGAAAGGCTCTCCACTCTTCCAGTCGTGTTAGAAAGGCTCTCCTCTCTTCCAGTCGTGTTAGAAAGGCTCTCCTCTCTTCCAGTCGTGTTAGAAAGGCTCTCCTGTCTTCCAGTCATGTTAGCACAGACTCACAAAGACATATACCGGCCAGATCGCTCAAGATTGACATACACACACACTTACACAAGCAGGCAAGTACACACACACACACACACACACACACACACACACACACACACACACACACTCACACACACACACACACGCACACAAAACACACACACACACACTCACACACACAGCTCTTCAGGCCTGGTGTTTGTTTGTTGGGCAGTTCGTTCATTATGCTTTATACTGACCACTGATAGTTACCTTCTGGTGAATGTATTGCTTTAAATGCAACTTTCTTTGGTTTAGAGATAACAATGGGATCTGTGATGTAAAGTGGATGAGAGGGGGAAGAAAATGTGAGGAGAGGAAGAGGTAGAAGCATGTTTAGTGTTAGTCTACATAGAGGCACTAGTCATAGCCACACAAAGAGAGGATGGATCGAGTGAGGGATGTGAAGAAAGGAGCAAGAGAAAGGATTGAACGAGAGAGAGAGAGAGAGAGTGAGGACGTCTTGGGGATATGGACAGATGAGAGAGGTGGACAGCAGAGAGTAGCCCTTTCCTGCAGTCAATGACCAAAAGCACCGTCTTTGTCCTCATGGGTGGAATGTTCTTAATATTTTTCAAAATGTCATAAAAACCAGTGTTTCTATGTCAAACAGTTTAGTTATATTTCAATCTTCTGTGATGTACAGTTGAAGTCGGAAGGTTACATACACTCAGGTTGGAGTCATTAAAACTCGTTTTTTCAACCACTCCACAAATTTCTTGTTAACAAACTATAGTTTTGGCAAGTCGGTTAGGACATCTACTTTGTGCATGACACAATTAATTTTTCTAACAATTGTTTACAGACAGATTATTTCACCTATAATTCACTGTATCACAATTCCAGTGGGGTCAGAAGTTTACATACACTAAATTGACTGTGCCTTTAAACAGCTTGGAGAATTCCAGAAAATGATGTCATGGCTTTAGAAGCTTCTGATAGGTTAATCGACATCATTTGAGTCAATTGGAGGTGTACCTGTGGTTGTATTTCAAGGCCTACCTTCAAACTCAGTGCCTCTTTGCTTGACATCATGGGAAAATCAAAAGAAATCAGCAAAGACCTCAGAATTATTTTTTGTAGACCTCCACAAGTCTGGTTCATTCTTGGGAGCAATTTCCAAACGCCTGAAGGTACCATGTTCATCTGTAAAAACAATAGTACGCAAGTATAAACGCCATGGGACCACGCAGCCATCATACCGCTCAGGAAGGAGACGCGTTCTGTCTCCTAGAGATGAACGTACTTTGGTGCAAAAAGTGCAAATCAATCCCAGAACAACAGCAAAGGACCTTGTGAAGATGCTGGAGGAAACAGGTACAAAAGTATCTATATCCACAGTAAAACGAGTCCTATATTGACATAACCTGAAAGGCCGCTCAGCAAGGAAGAAGCCAGTGGAGTGGCCATCACAAAGTCCTGACCTCAATCCTATAGAAAATTTGTGGGCAGTACTGAAAAAGCGTGTGCGTGCAAGGAGGCCTACAAACCTGACTCAGTTACACCAGCTCTGTCAGGAGGAATGGGCCAAAATTCACCCAAGTTATTATGAGAAGCTTGTGGAAGGCAGAGGTGGGTAGTAACGAGTTACATTTACTCCGTTACATTTACTTGAGTACGTTTTTGAAAAAAATATACTTCTAGGAGTAGTTTTAAATCACTATACTTTTTACTTTTACTTGAGTAGATTTGTGAAGAAGAAACTGTACTCTTACTCCGCTACATTAGGCTACAATGAGGTCGTTACTTTTCTTTTTACCTCTTTGGTATTCTACGCGTCATTGTCTTTATCCCCCTGCATTTGCCTTATTTTAATGTTTTATTTTGACAGAGAGAGAGAGACTTCCGCTAAGGCTCTACCACGTGACTGTGTTTCACCAATCAAACGTAGTTGTGCAGTCTCGTCACTTTACCATACTCAATCTCAGTGGCGGGACGGGTTGGCTTTACAGTCATAGCAACACAAAAATGTCAGAATTAGCCGTCGGCAATGCAGACACAGACGAGGAGGAACACCCGCACCCCCTGGCCTCATATTGAAAGCATGTTTACCTTAGTAAAAGTGCGAAAGAACAGCTACATTATGCGGTGTCTTCTGTGTCTACCAAAACAAACGGACATTTCAGCATTCAAGAACTCAACATCTAACTTGAGGAAACATGTAGCGGTAAGTTTCCTAAATTCGTTTTTTTTTGCTGTGGATAGGCGAATGTTTGTCTTTTTAGGTTACATATGTTTTAAAAATGTATATATATATATATATATATATATATATATATATATATATATATATATATATATAACACATTTGATGTGATAATAAGTCTCTTTTAATGTCTTGATCTCCCTGTAGCCTCACAGATTTTTTTTTTTTTTCACAGAGGATTCACCCCAACAAACTGGCAAAGTACACAGACTTACTAGAGAACCACAGAAAGCGTAAGTCCTCCTCTTCCAGTGATACTCTTGTGAAAAATGCAAAAATCACAGCCTTTGCTGCCCCAGGGCGGGTAACACAAGCAATGCTTGACAAGCTGATGCTAAATTTTGTATGTGAGGCCAACCAACCATTTTCTGTGGTTGAGACGCCATCCTTCAATACTTTGATAGAAACCTTGCAACCTCATACAGTAATGACAAGGAAAACGTTATGCACAAGAATACAAGAAGCCGCAAAACACAAGAAGAGCATAATCATCAAAAAGCTGAGTGCTGTGAACTATGTTGCTAACGTAGCTACTTAGGTGTCACCTGTCACTGGATAGACAACACCTCACTGGAGAGGCACTCCACATTGGCTTGTAGACCTGTCAAAGGCTCGCACACGTTTGATGTCCTTGCTGCTGCATTAGAGGAAATACATTCTGAGTACCACATCAGGGAAAAAGTGACCAGGACAACAACAGACAGTGGCTCAAACTTCCTTTCGATTATATGGTGAGGAGAAAGAGGAGGAAGCCATCAATGTACAAGAGGAGAGTGACTCCACCCTTGATGATGCAACAGAAGATCAGAGTGAGTCAGAGGTGGAGTATCAAGATGTCTGCAATTCTGGATGACAACACAGGCCTTGAGTACCAACTTCCAAGGCACCAAAAGTGTGCATGCCATCTCCTCAATCTTATATCCACAGTTGATGCCACTGCTGCAGGAGGAGCTGCAAACGAAACCTACAAGAGGCTGTCTCTGTCTGCTTTTGCAAAATGTCATGCTCTTTGGAATAAAACCAGCAGGTCAACCATGGCTCATGAAACAGTGGAACGTGAATGCAAGCTGCAGTTTCTCTGACCCAATCAGACACGCTGGAGCTCCCTGTTCCTCGCTGTAGAAAGGATTGTGCGCATTCACCGAGAGCAAGGAGAACAAGCAATTCACAATGTCTGCACAGCATTAAAGATAAAGATGTAAGTTGACAAAATGTATATTTTGTTTTTAAAGAATAATAAAAGTAAATAAGCCTTGCTGATTAATGGGTGAATCCACTTGTCTCAAGTAACTAAGTTTTCTTTGCATGGTGGTGTGACAATTGTGGATGACTTGAATGAAATATATATATATATATTTTTTGTATTTAACATGTACAATGCATAATAAAGACATTGTACCAGAAATAGCTATAAGTAATTGTTTTATCGTTACATCTTTTATAGGTTCAATCCAGCTGAAAATGGGTTTTTGGTCGAGTATGCTGCTGTGATGAAGCCTGTTGCCATGGCCCTTAATATCCTCCAAGGGGAATCATCTGTGCATATGGGCCTCCTGCTGCCAACACTTTACCAGTTGCGGGGGAAGCTGAAGAAGTTGGAGTCAACTTGCAAAATGTGTACACCTCTTGTTCACGCCCTGCAGCAAGGGATCCAGAAACGTTTTGGAGACATCATGAAAGAGCCTGAGCTGATTGCAGCAGCAATACTCCTACCAAGATTCAGAACATCCTGGACCACAAAGGAGAACATCTTAAATGCTGGTAAATATACTTGTTTATCAATTCAAATGTGAACCAGTAGACATTGACCTATATAACTCTGTATAATGTTACTGTCATTTAGGATTATAGTGTGTCAGTGACAAACCACAGGGTGGCAATATAGTTAGTGTGACTTTTTTTTTTGCTGACTTTTCTTGTTAGATATTGGAACTGGAAGTAAACATAATGCCCGATCTACAACTACATCACTCTCCTCTAATGCCTTTTAGAGAACATGCATTCAGCTTAATTTGTGTTCTGGGATACTAGGCCTGCAATATTGTTTTATTTGGCCATCTATCATGGACTGGTGCTTTTTCAGTTGAGCTCAGTGAGATGTGCAGTGTGGCCTAATCACAGATCAGAGTATTCATTTCTAGGCACACAGAAAAAGGGCTGTTGCTTGCCATGCAATACAAAGGTACTGAGTAGGCCTAATCAACACCTATTGATTATTTTACGTTGACCGCTTCCTTCTGGTGTGCAGTTTTCTGTTCAGCATGCCTGGTATGAAATGTTTGTGTGTTTCCTTCTGTTGTTCTGTCACTGTGGAGACACACACACAGTTTATGAGAGTTTATGGGCTGCCTCGTTCTAGTTCTGCCTGGTAAAAAAAGTATAAAGGTTTGGAAATGTGTGTTACTTGTGCTTATTTGTTTTTTATTTATTATTATTTTATTTTTTAATACTTGAATTTACCTGAATTATTTTAATTTAAGCTATTTTGTAATTCATTAAAGATGATTCTTTTGTATTTTTGTCTGTCTGATTGTTGTCTTGTGTTAAAAAATAAATCAGACGTTACTCAACAGTTACTCAGTACTTGAGTAGTTTTTTCACCAAGTACTTTTTTACTCTTACTCAAGTAATTATTTGGATGACTACTTTTTACTTTTACTTGAGTCATATTATTCTGAAGTAACAGTACTTTTACTTGAGTACAATTTTTGGCTACTCTACCCACCTCTGGTGGAAGGCTACCCGAAACGTTTGACCCAAGTTAAACAATTTAAAGGCAATGCTACCAAATACTAATTGAGTGTATGCAAACTTCTGACCCACTGGGAATGTGATGAAAGAAATAAAAGCTCAAATAAATAATTCTCTCTACTATTATTCTGACATTTCACTTTCTTAAAATATAGTGGTGATCCTAACTGACCTATGACAGGGAATTTTTACGAGGATTAAATGTCAGGAATTGTGAAAAACTGAGTTTAAATATATTTGGCTAAGGTGTATGTAAACTTCCGACTTCAATTGTATATAAATTGTAATATTGGGATGTAAACTCAAAATTGAATACATTTCTCTATTTCTGACATGGTACATGTGTCTTCTTTGTTTTAAGCCCATAACCATATATGTGAGGTGTATACTTTTGTTTCAAAGTAGTTTAAGACTACGAAGAATCACTCTGTGTGGCCCTGATTTAGCCCACTGCAGTAAATTAAAAGAGTGCATTAAGTCAATGATCAACATACTGTAACATTGAAAATCTGCAGTATTCAAGTTTCAAAAGACTTGTGATGACTTGGTGTAAATCAAATCGTTTTTGATTGATAATAATGTAAATTGAATATTAAATGTGAACATTAAGGTTAAGGGTTTGTCTGTGCCTTGTACCAAATAATGGTAATGTAAGGACCTTCAATGGATACATTATTAATTGCCCATGAAAATTGAATGTCTTCAGAAAGTATTCCCACCACTTGACTTTTTCCACATGTTGTGTTACAGCCTGAATTTAAAATGGATTAAATTGAGATGTCACTGGCCTACACACAATAGCCCATAATGTCAAAGTGAAACGATGTTTTTACAACTTAATTAAAAATAAAACGCTTAAATGTCTTGAATCAATAAGTATTCAACCCATTTGTTATGGCAAGCCTAAATAACTTCAGGAGTAAAAATGTGCTTAACAAGTCACATAATAAGTTGCATGGACTCACTGTGTTTGCAAAAATAGTGTTTAACATAATTATTTTATGACTACCTCATCTCTGTACCCCACACATACAATTATCTGTTAGTCAAGCAGTGAATTTCAAACACAGACTGAACCACAAAGACCAGGGAGGTTTTCCAATGCGTCGCAAAGAAGGGCATCTATTGGTATATGGATACAAATTTAAAAAGCAGACATCGAATATCCCTTTGAGCATGGTGAAGTTATTAATTACACTTTGTTACACCCAGTCCCTACAAAGACACAGGCATCTTTCCTAACTCAGTTGCCGGAGTGGAAGGAAACCGCTCAGGGATTTCACCATGAGGCCAATGGTGACTTTAAAACAGTTACAGAGTTAAATGGCTATGATGGGAGAAAACTGAGGATGGATCAACAGCATTGTAGTTACTTCACAACACTAACCTAAATGACAGAGTGAAAAGAAGGAAGCCTGTAGATAATAAACATATTCCAAAACATGCATCCTGTTTGCAATAAGACACTAAAGTAAAACTGAAAAAATGTGGCAAAGACATTAAATGTATGTCCTGAATACAAAGTGTTATGTTTGGGGCAAATCCAACCCAACATATCACTAACTACCACACTTCATATTTCAAGCATGGTGGTGGCTGCATCATGTTATGGATATGCTTGTCATCGGCAAGGACTAGGGAGTTTTTAAAAATAAATTGAATTAAGCTAAGCGCGTGCAAAATCCTAGCAGAAACCTGGTTCAGTCTCACAGACACTGTGAGACAAATTCATTTTTCAGCAGGACAATAACCTAAAACACAAGGCCAAAGTTGCTTACCAAGATGACATTGAATGTTCCTGAGTTGCCTAGTTACAGTTTTGACTTAAATCGGCTTGAAAATCTATGGCAAGACTTCAAAATGGCTGTCTAGCAATGATCAACAACCAATTTGACAGAGCTTGAAGAATTTAAAAAAGAATAATGTGCAAATATTGTACAATCCAGGTGTGCAAAGCTCTTAGAGACTTACCCAGAAAGACTCACAGCTGTAATTGCTGCCAAATGTGATTCTAACATGCATTGACTTATGGGTGTGAATACTTATGTAAATGAGATATTTCTGTATTTGATTTTCAATAAATATGCAAAAAATTCTAAAAACATGTTTTCACTTTGTCATTATGGAGTAGTGTGTGTAGATGGGTGAGAAAAAAATAAATATTTAATCCATTTTGAATTCAGGCTGTAACACAACATGTCAAGAGGTATGAATACTTTCTGAAGGCACAGTACCAAACATTAGGAACACCTTCCTAATATTGAGTTGTACCTCCCCCTTTTGTCCTCAGAACAGCCTCAATTCGTCGGGGCATGGACTCCACAAGATGTCGAAAGTGTTCCACAGGGATGCTGGCCCATGTTGTGTCAAGTTGGCTGGGTGTCCTTTGAGTGGTGGGCCATTGTTGATACACACAGGAAAATGTTGAGCGTGAAAAACCCAGCAGCATTGCAGGTCTTGACACAAACCGGTGCACCTGGCACCTACTACCATACCCCGTTCAAAGACACTTTGTCTTGCCCAATCAAACCACACCATGTTGTTTTGTAGTTGATCAAATCCCTGAACTGGCCCTTTTTGTTTTACCTCTCCTAAAAGACAATAATCATCTTTAAAACATAGAGGTAAAAGGAAAGAGACAGAGTGTATGATCACTGGAGAAGTTCAGAAGTGATTGTCTTGTTGATGATTTTGTAGTAAAAAGAGGGGAAGTCAATTACAAGACACTTTTTACTCCGCTAGTCTCTTTGACATGAAATAAAATACAAACTAAAGAAGTTCTGGTGGCTCATTTAATCTAATCTTTAGGGAGTGGTTACTTTCCAACATCAGCGGTAGTGTATATCAAATCAAATCAAATTTGATTTGTCACATGCGCCGAATACAACAGGTGTACACCTTACCGTGAAATGCTTACTTAAAACCCTTAACCAACAATGCAGTTTTAAGAAAATAGAGTTAAGAAAAAAAATAACAATAATGAGGCTATATACAAGGGGTACCAGTACCGAGTCAATGTGCGGGGGTACAAGTTAGTATATAATAGGTTATACAATCCTGAATGCTGATTGGTTAAAAAAACACATTCCAGCCGGTGTCTATTCCACAAGTTACCACCGGCTAAATCTATGACGTTAAAATGCCTATTTACTCTGTTCCATCTGACTGCACAATCCACTGTCTCATCAGCCCAGCCAGGCAATTTATAAACTTGTTTCTACTCTATTCTACTCTACTCTATTATACTCTATTATACTCTATTCTACTCTATTCTACTCTATTCTATTTTACTCTATTCTATTCTATTCTACTCTACACTATTCTACTCTATTCTATTCTATTCTATTCTATTCTATTCTATTCTACTCTACTTTATTCTACTCTATTCTACTCTACTCTATTCTATTCTACTCTATTCTACTCTATTCTACTCTATTCTATTCTATTCTACTCTACTCTACTCTACTCTACTCTACTCTACTCTACTCTACTCTACTCTACTCTACTCTACTCTACTCTCCCTCTTGTGGTGCTGGTAGGTAGTACAATCATGTCGCGAGGTCCGGAGACTGATGTCCTGTATATTGGTGTAGTGTAGTTCAGAGTGGTGTAGTATAGTGTAGTTTGTCCTGCAGGTCTCATCTGGCAGCGTGTAAATGGGCATGCCTCTCCTCCCTCCCACTGTTCCTCTGACTGCTGCTGTCTGTCACTGCAGGCAGGTAGCCCTGCACACACACACACACACACACACACACACACATTCATGCACCCATGCAAACACAAACACAAGCACACACATATAGATGAAGGAACTTAATTTGAGCCAGTTTACTACAGCAGGAAAAGAATCCTGCAGCAACAGGAAATGTGAATTATTATGTGTATTATAATTAATATACATTTTTGTAGGGGTTTATATACTTTTCGTGTGGGAAAATCAAATCTGAAATAGAAAGTGGAAATTACAAACTTCAGAAGTATTTTTTACCCTCAAATACTCTACACGTTTTACATTTCCTGCATTGCAGGAAAGTTCTACTGCAACAGGGTGATCAAATTTAGATCCTACACACACACAAACAAACACATGCACGCATAAAGAAGCTCGCACACGGACGCACACACGGTAGCATTCAAGCATGTACACAGAGGCACACACACAAACACACACACAGGCATGCACACATTCTAAATTAACTCACACAGGTATCCTAGCGACCTAGCCCACAGTGCTGGGCAGGACAATATGGACAAACCAGAGCTCATCTACAGCAGATGTCACTGTTACAACTCTCCTCTCTCTCTCTCTCTCTCTCTCTCTCTCTCTCTCTCTCTCTCTCTCTCTCTCTCTCTCTCTTCGCTCTCTCTCTCTCTCTCTCTCTCTATCCTTCTCCCTCCCTCTCTCTCCCTCTCTCCCTCTCCTTCTCCCTCCCTCTCTGCTCCTCTCTCTCTCTCTCTCTCTCTCTCTCTCTCTCTCTCTCTCTCTCTCTCTCTCTCTCTCTCTCTCTCTCTCAATTCAATTCAATTCAATTTAAGGGCTTTATTGGCATGGGAAACGTGTGTTAACATTGCCAAAGCAAGTGAAGTAGATAGTAAACAAAAGTGAAATAAACAATAAATATTAACAGTAAACATTACACTCAGAAGTTTCAAAAGAATAAAGACATTTCAAATGTCATATTATGTATATATACAGTGTTGTAACAATGTGCAAATAGTTAAAGTACAAATGGGAAAATAAATAAACATAAATATTGGTTGTAATTACAATGGTGTTTGTTCTTCACTGGTTGCCCTTTTCTTGTGGCAACAGGTCACACATCTTGCAGCTGTGATGGCACACTGTGGTTTTTCACCCAGTAGATAAGGGAGTTTATCAAAATTGGGTTTGTTTTCGAATTCTTTGTGGATCGCTGTAATCTGAGGGAAATATGTGTCTCTAATATGGTCATACATTTGGCAGGAGGTTAGGAAGTGCAGCTCAGTTTCCACTTCATTTTGTGGGCAGTGTGCACATAGCCTGTCTTCTCTTGAGAGCCAGGTCTGCCTACGGCGGCCTTTCTCAATAGCAAGGCTATGCTCACTGAGTCTGTACATAGTCAAAGCTTTCCTTAAGTTTGGGTCAGTCACAGTGGTCAGGTATTCTGCCACTGTGTACTCTCTGTTTAGGGCCAAATAGCATTCTAGTTTGCTCTGTTTTTTTTGTTTGTTCTTTCCAATGTGTCAAGTAATTCTCTTTTTGTTTTCTCATGATTTGGTTGGGTCTAGTTGTGTTGTTGTTGTTGTTGTTGTCCTGGGGCTGTGTGGGGTCTGTTTGTGTTTGTGAACAGAGCCCCAGGACAAGCTTACTTAGGGGACTCTTCTCCAAGTTCATCTCTCTGTAGGTGATGGCTTTGTTATAGAAGGTTTGGGAATCGCTTCCTTTTAAGTGGTTATAGAATTTAACGGCTCTTTTCTGGATTTTGATAATTAGCGGGTATTGGCCTAATTCTGCTCTGCATGCATTATTTGGTGTTTTACGTTGTACACGGAGGATGTTTTTGCAGAATTTTGCATGCAGAGTCTCAATTTGGTGTTTGTCCCATTTTGTGAATTCTTGGTTGGTGAGCGGACCCCAGACCTCAGAACCATAAAGGGCAATGGGTTCTATAACTGATTCAAGTATTTTTAGCCAGATCCTAATTGGTATGTCAAATTTTATGTTCCTTTTGATGGCATAGAAGGCCCTTCTTGCCTTGTCTCTCAGATCGTTCACAGCTTTGTGGAAGTTACCTGTGGCGCTGATGTTTAGGCCGAGGTATGTATAGTTTTTTTGTGTGCTCTAGGGCAACGGTGTCTAGATGGAATTTGTATTTGTGGTCCTGGCAACTGGACCTTTTTTGGAACACCATTATTTTTGTCTTACTGAGATTTACTGTCAGGGCCCAGGTCTGACAGAATCTGTGCAGAAGATCTAGGTGCTGCTGTAGGCCCTCCTTGGTTGGTGACAGAAGCACCAGATCGTCAGCAAACAGAAGACATTTGACTTCAGATTCTAGTAGGGTGAGGCCGGGTGCTGCAGACTGTTCTAGTGCCCTCGCCAATTCGTTGATATATATGTTGAAGAGGGTGGGGCTTAAACTGCATCCCTGTCTCACCCCACGGCCCTGTGGTAAGAAATGTGGGTGTTTTTTGCCAATTTTAACCGCACACTTGTTGTTTGTGTACATGGATTTTATAATGTCGTATATTTTCCCCCAACCCCACTTTCCATCCATTTGTATAGCAGACCCTCATGCCAAATTGAGTCAAAAGCTTTTTTGAAATCAACAAAGCATGAGAAGACTTTGTCTTTGTTTTGGTTTGTTTGTTTGTCAATTAGGGTGTGCAGGGTGAATACGTGGTCTGTCGTACGGTAATTTGGTAAAAAGCCAATTTGACATTTGCTCAGTACATTGTTTTCACTGAGGAAATGAACTAGTCTCAATTTAATGATAATGCAGAGGATTTTCCCAAGGTTGCTGTTGACGCATATCCCACGGTAGTTATTGGGGTCAAATTTGTCTCCACTTTTGTGGATTGGGGTGATCAGTCCTTGGTTCCAGATATTGGGGAAGATGCCAGAGCTAAGGATGATGTTAAAGAGTTCTCTCTCTCTCTCTCTCTCTCTCTCTCTCTCTCTCTTACTCTCTCTCTCTCTCTCTCTCTCTCTCCCTCTCTCTATCGCCCTCTCTCTCTCATCAAACGTCTTAAGTAATAACAAAAAGTTGTTATATAGTTGTTTTGCTGAAGCAGAACAGGATGACTTTAGTAGGCCTATAGATGACTGTAGATAGGCCTCTAGACAGTGGTGTAAAGTACTTAAATAAAAATACAGGAAAGTACTACTTAAGTTGTTTTTTGTAGTTTCTGTACTTTACTTTACTATATATATTTTTGACAATTTTACTTTTACTTCACTACATTCCTAAAGAAAATACTGTACTTTTTACTCCATACATTTTCCCTGACACCCAAAAGTATTAGTTACATTTTGAATGCTTAGCAGGAATAGAAAATGGTCCAATTCACGCACCATATCAATTGAACATCCCTGGTCATCTCTACTGCCTCTGATCTGGCAGACTCACTACACAACACAAATGTGTCACGCCCCGTCTCTGGACTCTTATTTGTTGAGTCAGGGTGTGATTTTCTATGTTGTGATTGTCTATGTTGTATATTCTAGTATGTGTATTTCTATGTTGGCCGGTGTGGTTCCCAATCAGAGGCAGCTGTCGCTCTTTGTCTCTGATTGGGGACAATACTTAGGCAGCCTATTGGCACTAGTGGGTTGTGGGATCTTGTTCCGTGTGAGGTATGTTGTTTGTGTACCTTGGACTTCACGTTTCGTTTCGTTTCGTTTCTTGTTTTGTCGTTGTGTTTATAAGTCAAATAAACATGTATGCATATCACGCTGTGCCTTGGTCTGACCCGTCTATGAACGAACGTGACAGAAGATCCCACCAAACAAGGACCAAGCAGCGTGCCCAGGAAGAGCGAATTGCCATGTCACAGGTGGGCAAATTGTGGTCATGGGAAGAGATATTCGCGGTGAAAGGGCCATGGGCGAAGGTAGATGCCCAGGCAGGAGAGGAGCAACGGCAACACAGAGGACGCCGGTCGAGGAGGAAGCCCGAGAGACAGCCCCAAGAAAAAAAATTTGGGGGGCTAAAAGGGTGGTTGGCGGAGCCTAGCGTTAGATCAGAGCCAACTCCCCGTACTCACACGAGGAGGCGTGTGACTGGGCAGGCTTCGTATTATGTGGAGCTACATACTGTGTCGCCAGTGTGCCGGCACAGTCCTGTACGTCCTGTGCTAGCACCACGCACGTGTCGTGCGAAGATGGGCATCCAGCCAGGATGGGGTGTGCCGGCTCAATGCTCCTGGTCTCCAGTACGCCTCCTCGGTCCCGCATATCCTGCGCCGGTTCTACGAGCTGTATCGCCAGTATGCGTGCACAGCCCAGTGCGTCCTGTGCCAGCGCCCCGCACGTGTAGTGCGAAAGTGGGTAGCCAGCCAGGACGGGTTATGCCAGCTCTCCGCTCCAGACCTCCAGGCCGCCTTCGCAGTCCGGTCCGGCCCGTTCCTGCTCCTCGCACCAAGCCAGTGGTGCGCGTCGCCAGCCCGGCCCGTTCCTGCTCCTCGCACCAAGCCAGTGGTGCGTGTCGCCAGCCCGGCCCGACCTGTTCCTGCCTCTCGCACCAAGCCAGTGGTGCGCGTCGCCAGCCCGGCCCGGCCTGTTCCTGCCCCTCGCACCAAGCCAGTGGTGCGCGTCGCCAGCCCGGCCCGGCCTGTTCCTGCCCCTCGCACCAAGCCAGTGGTGCGCGTCGCCAGCCCGGCCCGGCCTGTTCCTGTCCCTCGCACCAAGCAAGTGGTGCGCGTCGCCAGCCCGGCCCGGCCTGTTCCTGCCCCTCGCACCAAGCCAGTGGTGCGCGTCGCCAGCCCGGCCCGGCCTGTTCCTGCCCCTCGCACCAAGCCAGTGGTGCGCGTCGCCAGCCCGGTCCGGCCTGTTCCTGTCCCTCGCACCAAGCCAGTGGTGCACGTCGCCAGCCCGGCCCGGCCTGTTCCTGCTTCTCGCACCAAGCCAGTGGTGCATGCTCCTAGTCCGGTTCGGCCCGTGCCTGCTCCTCGCACCAGACCAGTGGTGAGTGTGTCCAGTCCGGCACGGCCCGTGCACGTTCCACCGGTGCCTGGTCCGGCACCAGTCAGCAGCTCAAGTCCGGAGCCAGAGCAGTCCACTCCACCAGTGCCTGATCCAGCTCCGGTCAGCTGCTCCACTCCGGAGCCAGAGCAGTCCACTCCACCGGGGTCCAGTCCAGCTCCGGTCAGGGGCTCCACTCCGGAGCCAGAGCAGTCCGCTCCACCGGTGCCTGATCCAGCTCTGGTAAGCTGCTCCAGTCCGGAGCCAGAGCAGTCCGCTCCACCGGTGCCTGATCCAGCTCCGGTCAGCTGCTCCACTCCGGAGCCAGAGCAGTCCACTCCACCGGGGTCCAGTCCAGCTCCGGTCAGGGGCTCCACTCCGGAGCCAGAGCAGTCCGCTCCACCGGTGCCTGATCCAGCTCCGGTCAGCGGCTCCACTCCGGAGCCAGAGCAGTCCGCTCCACCGGGGTCCAGTCCAGATCCGGTCAGCGGCTCCACTCCGGAGCCAGAGCAGTCCCCTCCACCGGTGCCCAGTCCAGCTCTGGTCAGCGGCTCCAGTCCAGCGCCTGAGCAGTCCGCTCCACCGGTGCCCGGTCCAGCTCCGGTCAGCGGCTCCAGTCCAGACCCAGACGTCAGCCCCTCTCCAGGTTCGGGGTCTCCCACACCAGGGTCCAGACAGGGCTTGGAGTATAGTGGGAGGAAGGAGAGGGGAAGCAGCGCGCCGAGGTCCAGACCAGACCAGGGGCGCAACAGGGAGGCGGAGAATAGGTGGTGGTCATGCCCACCCGGCCCCTACCCTGTTAAGTAAAGGTTGTGCGGTCTGAGTCCGCACCTTTGGGGGTGGTGGGGGGTACTATCACGCCCTGACTCTGGGAACTCTTATTTGTTGAGTCAGGGTGTGATTTTCTATGTTGTGATTGTCTATGTTGTATATTCTAGTATGTGTATTTCTATGTTGGCCGGTGTGGTTCCCAATCAGAGGCAGCTGTCGCTCGTTGTCTCTGATTGGGGACCATACTTAGGCAGCCTATTGGCACTAGTGGGTTGTGGGATCTTGTTCCGTGTGAGGTATGTTGTTTGTGTACCTTGGACTTCACGTTTCGTTTCGTTTCTTGTTTTGTCGTTGTGTTTATAAGTCAAATAAACATGTATGCATATCACGCTGCGCCTTGGTCTGACCCGTCTATGAACGAACGTGACAGAAGATCCCACCAAACAAGGACCAAGCAGCGTGCCCAGGAAGAGCGAATTGCCATGTCACAGGTGGGCAAATTGTGGTCATGGGAAGAGATATTCGTGGTGAAAGGGCCATGGGCGAAGGTAGATGCCCAGGCAGGAGAGGAGCAACGGCAACACAGAGGACGCCGGTCGAGGAGGAAGCCCGAGAGACAGCCCCAAGAACATTTTTTTGTCTGAGTGTTAGAGTGTGCCTCTGGCTATCCGTAAAATATATGTATATATATATATATATATATATATATATATATATGAAAATTGTGCCTTCTGGTTTGCTTAATATAAGGAATTTGATTGATTTATACTTTTACTTTTACTTTTGATACTTATGTATATTTACAACCAAATACTTTTAGACTTTTACTCAAGTAGTATTTTACTGCGTAACTTTCACTTTTACTTGGTAGGCTTATAGATGACTGTAGGTAGGCGACTGTAGGTAGGCCTATAGATGACTGTAGGTAGGCCTATAGATAGATGACTGTAGGTAGGCCTATAGATAGATGACTGTAGGTAGGCCTATAGATGACTGTTGGTAGGCCTATAGATGACTGTAGGTAGGCCTATAGATGACTGTAGGTAGGCCTATAGATGACTGTAGGGAGGCCTATAGATGTCTGTATATAGTTGACTGTAGGTAGGCCTATAGATGACTGTAGGTAGGCCTATAGATGACTGTAGGTAGGCCTATAGATGACTGTAGGTAGGCCTATAGATAGATGACTGTAGGTAGGCCTATACAGTGAGGGAAAAAAGTATTTGATCCCCTGCTGATTTTGTACGTTTGCCCATTGACAAAGACATGATCAGTCTATAATTTTAATGGTAGGTTTAATTTAAACAGTGAGAGACAGAATAACAACAAAAAAATCCAGAAAAACGCATGTCAAAAATGTTATAAATTGATTTGCATTTTAATGAGGGAAATAAGTATTTGACCCCAAAACATGACTTAGTACTTGGTGGCAAAACCCTTGTTGGCAATCACAGAGGTCAGACGTTTCTTGTAGTTGGCCACCAGGTTTGCAGGGATTTTTTCCCACTCCTCTTTGCAGATCTTCTCCAAGTCAGAAAGGTTTTGAGGCTGACGTTTGGCAACTCGAACCTTCAGCTCCCTCCACATATTTTCTATGAGATTAAGGTCTGGAGACTGGCTAGGCCACTCCAGGACCTTAATGTGCTTCTTCTTGAGCCACTCCTTTGTTGCCTTGGCCGTGTGTTTTGGGTCATTTTCATGCTGGAATACCCATCCACGACCCATTTTCCATGCCCTGGCTGAGGGAAGGAGGTTCTCACCCAAAATTTGACAGTACATGGCCCCGTCCATCGTCCCTTTGATGCGGTGAAGTTGTCCTGTCCCCTTAGCAGAAAAACAACCCCAAAGCATAATGTTTACACCTCCATGTTTTACGGTGGGGATGGTGTTCTTGGGGTCATAGGCAGCATTCCTCCTCCTCCAAACATGGCGAGTTGAGTTGATGCCAAAGAGCTCCATTTTGGTCTCATCTGACCACAACACTTTCACCCAGTTCTCCTCTGAATCATTCAGATGTTCATTGGCAAACTTCAGACGGGCCTGTATATGTGCTTTCTTGAGCAGGGGGACCTTGTGGGTGCTGCAGGATTTCAGTCCTTCACGGCGTAGTGTGTTACCAATTGTTTTCTTGGTGACTATGGTCCCAGCTGCCTTGAGATCATTGACAAGATGTGTAGTTCTGGGCTGATTCCTCACCGTTCTCATGATCATTGCAACTCCACAAGGTGAGATCTTGCATGGAGCCCCAGGCCGAGGGAGATTGACAGTTATTTTGTGTTTCTTCCATTTGCGAATAATCGCACCAACTGTTGTCACCTTCTCACCAAGCGGCTTGGCGATGGTCTTGTAGCCCATTCCAGCCTTGTGTAGGTCTACAATCTTGTCCCTGACATCCTTGGAGAGCTCTTTGGTCTTGGCCATGGTGGAGAGTTTGGAATCTGATTGATTGATTGCTTCTGTGGACAGGTGTCTTTTATACAGGTAACAAGCTGCGATTAGGAGCACTCCCTTTAAGAGTGTGCTCCTAATCTCAGCTCGTTACCTGTATAAAAGACACCTGGGAGCCAGAAATCTTTCTGATTGAGAGGGGGTCAAATACTTATTTCCCTCATTAAAACGCAAATCAATTTATAACATTTTTGACATGCGTTTTTCTGGATTTTTTTGTTGTTATTCTGTCTCTCACTGTTCAAATAAACCTACCATTAAAATTATAGACTGATCATTTCTTTGTCAGTGGGCAAACGTACAAAATCAGCAGGGGACCTCCCCATTCCTCCCTATCCTCCCCATACCTCCCCCAATCCTCCCCATACCTCCCCCCATCCTCTCCCTGCCTCTCCCCATCCTCCCCATACCTCCCCCAGCCTCCCCATACCTCCCCCCATCCTCCCCCTGCCTCCGCCATCCTCTCCTTACCTCGTGACTACGGTGTGTGTGCGTGTCTGTGTGTGTAGCTATGGGTCTCTCCTGCTGATATTGGGGCCATTTGTTTCCTCTCTGCCTGTCTCTCTCTGTGGCCTCTCTATTTCAGGATCACCCCTCGCTGGCCCCACCATACGTTTGGACATCATTTATGATGCGACTATAACATATGGACTTTTCATCATTCAATGGCACAAACTCTCCCTTCAATTTTGTGTTTCCTCTCTCTCGCTTCTCTGCTTTCCACCTTTTCCCTCTCTCTCCCTTTCGCTCTCAGTCTTTCCATCTTTCTCAGCACGCCACAATTATGGCTTTTTACTGGTCTTTGCCATTGTACTATGCATTTTACATGTTTTAGTCCTAGATATTTTCACAGATATTTTTCTAACTTCTATTTTATTTTCGTGAGACTTTGATTCTGTTGACAACAATTGGTACATTACAAACCATCTATGAGAGTAAACCCAGTGTACAGAAGATGTTAAGTAAACAGTAGATTATGTGTGTGTGTGTGTGTGTGTGTTTACTGGGTGTTGTGTGATACCCTCATTTCAATGCATTGATAGCTTCTCCATGGAGTTTATAATAAAATGCTCCCTAAGTGCATAAAGGCTCTGATCGTTGGGCTTCTATTAAATCAAACACACACACACACACACACACACACACACACACACACACACACACACACACACACACACACACACACACACACACACACACACACACACACACACACACAGCCTTGTTTTAGATATATCATGGTGCTACTCCAGAAATTCTATAAAGATCATAGGAGCAGATTACAATGTTGACCTTTGCATTAGCTTGTCTATATTTAAATGTGACTGTTAGATTTAGGTGAAATAAGTATATTTGTCATTGAGCCGGCCATGTAGAGGACTTCTGCTGGCGCTCTGGAAGAGGAGGACAGCTTGACTACATTGGTATGGATGGAGGTGGATATCACAGGGGTCATCTGGGCTCACAGGGGTCATCTGAGCTTATAGAGAAGCATGTGCTAACCATAGCAATAGAACTAGAACAGTATTAGAACTGTACATATCTCTATGGCGCATATACCTTCCATCTGAAAAAAAAAAAAAAAAGACTACAAAAGAATCGAACATCTCAAAGACATTGTGTGTCGAAACGTTGTTTGTGTGTCTCCGGTGCACAACAGTCAGGCTTGGAACTTGTACGTTATACATCATAGGTCCGGTGTGGCTCATGTGGTAGAGCATGGCGCTTGCAATGCTGGAGTTGTGGGTTCAATTCTCACGGGGGACAAGTATGAAAAAAAAGTATAATAATGTATGCACTCACTACTGTGAGTCACTCTGGATAAGTGTCTGCTAAATGACAAAAATAAACAAATAAAAAGTTATTTGATACGTTGTATAAAATTACATTTTTAGCATAAACATTTAATCAACTCAGTAATATCTCGAACAACTCATTCCATGTCCAGCTAACTATTGTGAATTCAGCTAACTAGTCAAACTCAACCAAATTACACATTGTGTTTCCCTGGTTACCATCTCGTCCACATGATGCATATAGATAGATATGTTGCTCCTCCGTACATAACTACAGAGCTGTACTCATGGGTGTATGGCCCACTGATAAATCTAGCTGTGTGATAGGTTGATGCTTCTCATTGGTGTAAGGACAGTCTCTTGGGTTTGCTTCCCTCTGTTAGCAGAGATCTATAAATCCATGCTGTGTCTCTACATAACACCAGTCATCGTGTCACTAGCACCGACGCTAGGCTAGCTAGCACCATGCACATACTATACTGCACATACAAGCATGCAGAGGGACAGCACACTGAAGTATACACATCCTCAAGTAAGTGTGGTGGTATGTTGCACATGATTTTGCCTAGATCTGAATTGCAAATATTTTACTATGGGCATGTGTGTGTGTGTGTGTGCCTGTTCGTGCGTGTGTGCGCGTGAACGTGTGATTCATATTATGGTGCTGCAGATGGTGTGTACTGAATGACTCATGTTGCCCCCAGTTAGCCAGTAGAGGCCACTCACAGCATTCAGTTAAGCCATCAGACAGACACACTACCACTCACTATACTGGCTATCCTCACTACCATCTACCCACTGTCTACTGATGTTTACTGAAACAGAGAGAGGAGAGAGAGAGAAGAGAGAGAAAGACACCGTAATATACTTTTATTCAATTCACAAACACTTCTCAAAATGCGACCAAGTGATTTCACTGAAAATGCATCACCAAAACAATTCATCTATATTTGATTTCTGAGTAGCCCTCCGATAGTCAGTGTGCATGTTCTGATAGTCAGTGTTCTGATAGTCAGTGTTCTGATAGTCAGTGTTCTGATAGTCAGTGTGCATGTTCTGATAGTCAGTGTTCTGATAGTCAGTGTTCTGATAGTCAGTGTTCTGATAGTCAGTGTGCATGTTCTGATAGTCAGTGTTTTGATAGTCAGTGTTCTGATAATCAGTGTTCTGATAGTCAGTGTTCTGATAATCAGTGTTCTGATAGTCAGTGTGCATGTTCTGATAGTCAGTGTTCTGATAGTCAGTGTTCTGATATTCAGTGTTCTGATAGTCAATGTGCATGTTCTGATAGTCAGTGTTCTGATAATCAGTGTTCTGATAGTCAGTGTTCTAATAGTCAGTGTTCTGATATTCAGTGTTCTGATAGTCAGTGTGCATGTTCTGATAGTCAGTGTTCTGATAGTCAGTGTTCTGATAGTCAGTGTGCATGTTCTGATAGTCAGTGTTCTGATAATCAGTGTTCTGATAGTCAGTGTTCTGATAGTCAGTATGCATGTTCTGATGTTCTGATGTTTGTGTTTTCTGTTTTCCTGTCATCCGTCAGAGTGTAGAGAGAGAGAGAGAGAGAGAGAGAGAGAGAGAGAGAGAGAGAGAGAGAGAGAGAGAGAGAGAGAGAGAGAGAGAGAGAGAGAGAGAGAGAGAGAGAGAGAGAGAGAGAGAGAGAGAGAGAGAGAGAGAGAGAGAGAGAGAGAGAGAGAGAGAGAGAGAGAGAGAGAGAGAGAACCATCTATCACAGGGTGGTAAAAACAGATAAATGATTTATCCATGAGAAAATATTAACTGCAGCCTGCACGATTGATCTATGGGTGATAAATGCACCGTGTCTGGATTATAGGAGGAAGCAGGGAGCATGTGTGTGTGTGCGTGTTAGGCTATAGCAGAGAGAGAGCTATACATGCAGATGTTAAACCTCACAGGCATCTCTGTCTTGCTGACATATCGCTTCATTGTTTGCTTTTGCACAGAAAGATAAACATCAGGTATGACAACAAAATGAATCCACACAGAAAGATAAACATCAGGTATAACAACAAAACGAATCCACACAGAAGAGGTACAGTAAAACACAATAACACCTCACTTATTGATAACCTTAAAAATAGACTACATCAAATCTGATACAGCAAGGCTGCAACACACACAGTCAGTTCTCTCTCTATTTCTCTCTGCATCTCTCTCTCTCTCTCTCTCTCTCTCTCTCTCTCTGCATCTCTCTCTCTCTCTCTCTCTCTCTCTCTCTCTCTGCATCTCTCTCTCTCTCTCTCTCTCTCTCTCTCTGCATCTCAGTCCACATGTATTACCTAGCTACCATTTGTACTCTAATGTTGTGGTACACACATTTACTCTGTCCATTTCAATTTCAATTTATGCAAATATAGATTTCTTTCCACTTAATGTTTTTTATCAGTTTGTCATTTTCCTTCAAATCAACACATATGTGTTGCAAATATGTTAAAATGTTAGTGTGTGTGTGTGTGTGTGTGTGTGTGTGTGTGTGCCTGTTTGTGACAGTGGGGGAACAGTACTGTCCATGTGGATTACCCTTCCTCTCACATCCTCTGACTGACTGGCTGGCTGGCTGGCTGACTGGCTGACTGGCTGACTGGCTGACTGGCTGACTGGCTGACTGGCTGGCTGACTGGCTGACTGACCACCACTCTGCAAGTTCAGCACTGTGGGGGGAGTGTCAGTGTGAATTGTAAATATTCAGTCTGATCTTTAACTTGACATGACAAATTAATAAAACAAAATAAAAAAACAGCAAATAATGTATATATTTTTTTAAAGGCCACGAAAACAAAATCATTAAAAAAGGGGGAAAGAAACACCATATAACATGTATACCGGATATGTGCTAGTACCATTTAATGTGTAATGTGTATAGCAAACTGTATTTCTGACATGTAATACTGTGTATAAAACGACGATGAAAAATGTATATGTAACACAACAGCTGTAAAAAGCTCAAATGTCAAACAAGGTTACTTTTGTCCTACGTATATAAAAAATACAAAAAATAAACCCAACAACGTTAACCCTGTCCCTGTCCAATAGTCCTCTACTGTCCCTGCTACTCCTTAGACTCACAGTCTGATTTCTCAGCCAACAAATATTACCACTGCAGGCAGGCAGGCACACTCATACACGCACACATACACAGATATCACTGCCACAGGCCGACTGGGTTTATCCTCACTCCAGCGGCTGAGAAGGGGCAAGAGTGTCAGCCGTACACACTCACAGGCACACGCGCACACACATGCACACACAGCGCAGTCCATTTTCAGGAACAAAATAGAGTTGTCTGTTTACCTGCAGGTGGGCTGAACAAAACAAGTTGAGAAAGAGAGAGAGAGAGAGAGAGAGAGAGAGAGGGAGAACCAGAAGATGTGAAGCAGCATTCCCACAGCAGATCTCAGTCATTCCAGATCAGAGAACAGACCAACAGTAAAGGATTGTTCTTCAGGCCATAAGGTGAGAGTGATGGAATGTGAGGTTGTGTGTGTGTGTGTGTGTGTGTGTGTGGGAAGGGAGTTAGCCTCCCTGTGGAAGAGCACACTGCATCTTGTGCGACCTCTCTGACAGGCCCACATACATCACCACCCCCAACACCTCTATTTCTCCCTCTGCTCCACTCTCCTTTCATCATCTCTCTATTCCCCCTCTACCAGGGTCTCTCCTCTTCCAAACCTCCTCATATCCCCCGTTCCCTCTCTCTCTCTTCAGCACTGAGTATCATTTACATCCATGATGCCTCATCATTACCCCTGCCCCACTTGATATATCACCCAGCACCTGGCTGCACCATGGGGCCTACTCTAGCTCCACTATAGAACCTACCTCCACCGTAGGCCCCAGTCCAACTCAACTCTATCACTGGGCCAAGTCAGACTCCACTATATGGGGCTAGTTATCCTCAACCACAGAGCATATTCAACCTCAATCACAGGGCCTAGTTCAGCGCCACTAGCCCATTGTTCCTCTCCTCTCCTCTCCTAACCTCACCTCTCCTCTGCTCTCCTCTCCTCTGCTCTCCTCCCCTATCCTTACCTCTGCTCGCCTAACCTCACCTCTCCTCTGCTCTCCTCTGCTCTCCTCTCCTCTGCTCTCCTCCCCTATCCTTACCTCTGCTCTCCTAACCTCACCTCTGCTCTCCTCTCCTCTCCTCTGCTCTCCTCACCTCTGCTCTCCTCTGCGCTCCTCTGCTCTGCTCAACTCTCCTCCCTATAACCACGTATCTCCCAGGCAGGCATTAGCAGTAGCTATGTGATATGTGATATGAGATAAGCGTATCTGTATTGAGTGTGTGGGGTGCTCAGGGTTAAGTCCCTCTCTGTTGCTCTGCGCTAACTGAAGAATCATGCATGCAAGCTCGGTGGAGGAGGATTTAATAATATGAAAGAAAATTGATTTTCCGGAACGAGATCCTTCTTTGATAACGTATTAGTAGAGAAGGGGAAAATGTTGTGAATCTTCATTAAGGGGCCTTTGATATGCGTTGGGATAATCGCAGAGCGAGAGAAGGAATGAAAAATGAACGGAGAGGAGAGAAGACCTGTATATTAAGAGAGAGAGAGAGAACGCACCAAGAAGCCAGGATTTAAGGAGGAGAGGAATGCTAATAAGAGAGAAAATTGATTTCTTTCCCCTCTATAAAATGAGATATAAATTAGATGAAGGTGAGGATTCACTGAGTTCATTATATTATATCTTACATTATTCAAAAAAGTGGTATTTTTGTCGGCTTCTGGCTTAAATACTATCTGAGAGAAGAGCAAACAGTAGGATTAGAGAGAGAGAGAGAGAGAGAGAGAGAGAGAGGAGAAGGGATGTATTAATTGTACTGGAAGGGATAGAAAAAGACAGGAGGGAGTGGAGAAGAAGTGTATTAGGACAGAGACAGGTGGGGGTCCAGGGGACTATTTGCTGACTGGGTCCAACCCATCCTGTTCAGACTTACAGGAGGATCAGGGCTGGGATGAGGATTGAGGTGGAGTGGGTTTTATCCTGACAGAGACACTGTAGAGTGGGGAAATGACCATGGACCAGCCCCTGGCTCATCCTCACTCAGAGGGTTATCACAGGCTGCTAGGAAATTAGTTTGAAGAATAAATAATGAAGTGAAGTCCAAGAAATTGCACTGCAGTAATATCCTCTCAAAATAAGTTGGAAGTGAAAGCAATACTTCTATATATAGATGTTAGAACCAGAATTCTGGACCAGAATTGACCAGTGTGGTTTGCAAGTGAGTTGAGAGATAATTTGGCTTTGCTTACACAGTACCTAAATGGCGTTTAACTCTCATTCCAGTATTGTTTAAATGTCCAAAAAAGAAGCTAAGTATTCTGACTGAGCCTTTGCTGGTGGAGTACTTCCTTCCCAGGTGAAAATACTTTATTATTATTTATAGGTGAAAATTATTATTATTACTTGTGCTGGTTACTTAAACTAGTCTGTAATGTGAAAATGTGACTATTCTGAGAATCGGTTATGCTACTTCCAATTCATCATCTCTCACTGGTCACAGGAATGAGTGATGAAGTTCCTGACTGAGAAGGAGGAAGAGGCGTGGAAGGATGGAGAAGATCTGTGAGGAGAGGAGTTGGATGGAGAAAAAGTTCAGCAACCTCAAGAGGGAGGTGGAGAGCTGGATCAATGAGATACAGTGGAGTGGAGACTGAGGGAAAAGGCTCAGAGGGATAAGGTATTTACAATTTGTCCACAATTCATCTTCTTTGTCATCATGTTAGTTCCACTTACTAGTAATACCTGTGCCTTTGTCTCAAGGCACCAACTCATTCCTGAAATTCTAAACGCTTTACCAAAACATTAGAAGTGCACATGTAATATAACATGTTGGTTGTTAATGCTCTTGTTAAATTTCTTTGAGTGTAATGTTTGAATGCTTTGCTAATTAAGTATTTATTGTTGTTATTACTAAGGTGTACCAGCTGCTGCTTATGGACCTTCCTCAGAGGAGGAGCGTCATTGAGAACTTCAGAGAGATGGACGACCCCATCGATGGTCCAGTGGAGAGAGAGAGGGGTGGAGAGGATATAAAGGAGGAATAGGGAAAAGGGGATACCTAGTCAGTTACACAACTGAATGCATTCAACTGAAATGTGTCTTCCTCATTTAACCCAAACCCTCTGAATGAGAGTGGTGCGGGGGCATCCTTAATCGACATCCATGTCATCGGCGCCCGGGGAGCAGTTGTTGTTGGGGGTTAACTGCCTTGCTCAAGGGAAGAACGGCAGATCTTTCCACCTTGCCAGCTCGGGGATTCAAACCAGAGACCGATGAGGAAACCCATGAGGGAGAGCGAGAGGAGTATAGAAAACATCAGGATGAAAAAGAGGAGTGGAGAGAGTCCTGAGGGATGGGAAGGCCACAGCAGTGGAGACTGAGGGATGGGAAGGCCACAGCAGTGGAGACTGAGGGATGGGAAGGCCACAGCAGTGGAGACTGAGGGATGGTAAGGCCACAGTAGTGGAGACTGAGGGATGGTAAGGCCACAGCAGTGGAGACTGAGGGATGGTAAGGCCACAGCAGTAGAGACTGAGGGATGGTAAGGCCACAGCAGTGGAGACTGAGGGATGGTAAGGCCACAGCAGTGGAGACTGAGGGATGGGAAGGCCACAGCAGTGGAGACTGAGGGATGGGAAGGCCACAGCAGTGGAGACTGAGGGATGGTAAGGCCACAGCAGTAGAGACTGAGGGATGGTAAGGCCACAGCAGTGGAGACTGAGGGATGGGAAGGCCACAGCAGTGGAGACTGAGGGATGGTAAGGCCACAGCAGTAGAGACTGAGGGATGGTAAGGCCACAGCAGTGGAGACTGAGGGATGGTAAGGCCACAGCAGTGGAGACTGAGGGATGGTAAGGCCACAGCAGTAGAGACTGAGGGATGGTAAGGCCACAGCAGTAGAGACTGAGGGATGGTAAGGCCACAGCAGTGGAGACTGAGGGATGGTAAGGCCACAGCAGTGGAGACTGAGGGATGGTAAGGCCACAGCAGGAAGTCCTGAGGGATGGGAAGGCCACAGTAGTGGAGACTGAGGGATGGTATGGCCACAGCAGTGGAGACTGAGGGATGGTAAGGCCACAGTAGTGGAGACTGAGGGATGGGAAGGCCACAGTAGTGGAGACTGAGGGATGGGAAGGCCACAGCAGTAGAGACTGAGGGATGGTAAGGCCACAGCAGTGGAGACTGAGGGATGGTAAGGCCACAGTAGTGGAGACTGGGGGATGGTAAGGCCACAGCAGTGGAGACTGAGGGATGGTAAGGCTACATCAGTGGAGACTGAGGGATGGTAAGGCCCCAGCAGTGGAGACTGAGGGATGGTAAGGCCACAGCAGTGGAGACTGAGGGATGGTAAGGCCACAGCAGTTGAGACTGAGGGATGGTAAGGCCACAGCAGTGGAGACTGAGGGATGGTAAGGCCACAGTAGAGGAGACTGAGGGATGGTAAGGCCACAGCAGTAGGGACTGAGGGATGGGAAGGCCACAGCAGTGGAGACTGAGGGATGGTAAGGCCACAGCAGTAAGTCCTGAGGGATGGGAAGGCCACAGTAGTGGAGACTGAGGGATGGGAAGGCCACAGTAGTGGAGACTGAGGGATGGTAAGGCTACAGCAGTGGAGACTGAGGGATGGTAAGGCCACAGCAGTGGAGACTGAGGGATGGTAAGGCCACAGCAGTGGAGACTGAGAGATGGTAAGGCCACAGCAGTGGAGACTGAGAATGGTAAGGCAACAGTAGTGGAGACTGAGGGATGGTAAAGCCACAGCAGTAAGTCCTGAGGGATGGTAAGGCCACAACAGTGGAGACTGAGGGATTGTAAAGCCACAGAAGTAAATCGTGAGGGATGGGAAGGCCACAGCAGTGGAGACTGAGGGATGGTAAGGCCACAGCAGTGGAGACTGAGGGATGGTAAGGCCACAGCAGTGGAGACTGAGGGATGGTAAGGCCACATCAGTAGAGACTGAGGGGTGGTAAGGCCACAGCTGTGGAGACTGAGGGATGGTAAGGCCACAGCAGTGGAGACTGAGGGATGGTAAGGCCACAGCAGTGGAGAATGAGGAATGGTAAGGCCACAGCAGTGGAGACTGAGTGATGGTAAGGCCACAGTAGTTGAGACTGAGAGATGTTAAGGCCACAGTAGAGGAGACGGAGGGATGGTAAGGCCACAGCAGTGGAAACTGAGGGATGGTAAGGCCACAGCAGTGGAGACTGAGGGATGTTAAGGCCACAGCAGTGGAGACTGAGGGATGGTAAGGCCACAGCAGTGGAGAATGAGGAATGGTAAGGCCACTGTAGTTGAGACTGAGAGATGGTAAGGCCACAGTAGAGGAGCTGAGGGATGGTAAGGCCACAGCAGTGGAGACTGAGGAATGGTAAGGCCACAGCAGTGGAGACTGAGAGATGGTAAGGCCACAGCAGTTGAGACTGAGGGTTGGTAAGGCCACAGCATTGGAGACTGAGGGATGGTAAGGCCACAGTAGTGGAGACTGATGGAGGGTAAGGCCACAGCAGTGGAGACTGAGTAATGGTAAGGCCACAGCAGTGGAGACTGAGAGATGGTAAGGCCACAGCAGTGGAGACAGAGAGAGATAGAAGTCAGAACGGAACACTGGAAAGAAAGATGTAAGAGAAAGAGAGAGAGAAAGAAAGAGTGATGGGAGAATGGAACAAAATGAGAGACAGAGTAACCACCTCATTTGTTACCCTGATGTTTCATCTACAGATACAAATCACATGGTGTTATCACACTGAGACAAACACACCAGGGCAACGCACCTGTATCCATCTCCACACACACACACACACACACACACACACACACACACACACATGCACACACACACACACGCACGCACACACACGAATGTGTACGTGTGCTTGAGCATGCTCATATGCGTGGCTGTTGATGTTGATGTACAGTAGATATGCTAGAATGTAGATGTTGGTGTCTGTGGACACAGACACAGACACAGACACAGACAGTGATTGAATTATAAACAGAGCAGTGGACAGGCTCTCTGAAAGGTGAGAATAACCAGTAGGCATTATCAGGGAAAGCCAAGCATGTGTGTGTGTGTGCTTTCCTTTTTGTGTGCATGAGTGTGTGCATATGTGTGTGTGTGTGTGTGTGTGTGTGTGTGTGTGTGTGTGTGTGTGTGTGTGTGTGTGTGTGTGTGTGTGTGTGTGTGTGTGTGTGTGTGTGTGTGTGTGTGTGTGTGTGTGTGTGTGTGTGTGTGTGTGTGTGTGTGTGTGTGTGTGTGTGTGTGTGTGTGTGTGTGTGTGTGTGTGTGTGTCTTCCAGGGGTTAGGGTGCTGCCGGTAGTTTTACATTTTAGTCATTTAGCAGATGCAATTATCCAGAACGACTTACAGTTAGTGCATTCTTATTAAGATAGCTAGGTGGGATAACCACATATCATAGTCATATTAAGTAGATTTTTTCCTCAGTAAAGTAACTATCAGCAAAGTCAGAGCTAGTAAGAGGAAAAAAGATCCAGCATGATTGTTAGTTGGGGGAGGGGCCTCTGACTACGTTGAAAAAAATTAACTTTGCGTTGCTGGTACTGTGTGTGTCTGCAGGGCACCCTTCCACTCCATCCTTAGATGAGCTGAGACAAGTGTCAGAGCAGGAAATGTCACAGACCCTCAGCTCCTGACAGACATCACACTACCACTTTCACTCTTTTCTACGCACACACAAACACACACACACACACACACACACACACACACACACACACACACACACACACACACATACACACACACACACATACACATATACACACATACACATATACACACAAACAAACACACATGTGTGCACAAACGCATGGACAATGTTAGTTAATGCTGTGTTGTATACCTTATACAATACTGTATATATATATCTATACATACAGTGGGGAAAAAAAGTATTTAGTCAGCCACCAATTGTGCAAGTTCTCCCACTTAAAAAGATGAGAGAGGCCAGTAATTTTCGTCATAGGTACACGTCAACTATGACAGACAAAATGAGAAAAAATAATCCAGAAAATCACATTGTAGGATTTTTTATGAATTTATTTGCATATTATGGTGGAAAATAAGTATTTGGGCAATAACAAAAGTTTCTCAATACTTTGTTATATACCCTTTGTTGGTAATGACACAGGTCAAACGTTTTCTGTAAGTCTTCACAAGGTTTTCACACACTGTTGCTGGTATTTTGGCCCATTCCTCCATGCAGATCTCCTCTAGAGCAGTGATGTTTTGGGGCTGTCGCTGGGCAACACAGACTTTCAACTCCCTCCAAAGATTTGCTATGGGGTTGAGATCTGGAGACTGGCTAGGCCACTCCAGGACCTTGAAATGCTTCTTACGAAGCCACTCCTTCGTTGCCCGGGCGGTGTGTTTGGGATCATTGTCATGCTGAAAGACCCAGCCATGTTTCATCTTCAATGCCCTTGCTGATGGAAGGAGGTTTTCACTCAAAATCTCATGATACATGGCCCCATTCATTCTTTCCTTTACACGGATCAGTCGTCCTGGTCCCTTTGCAGAAAAACAGCCCCAAAGCATGATGTTTCCATCCCCATGTTTCACAGTAGGTATGGTGTTCTTTGGATGCAACTCAGCAATCTTTGTCCTACAAACACGACGAGTTGAGTTTTTACCAAAAAGTTATATTTTGGTTTCATCTGACCATATGACATTCTCCCAATCCTCTTCTGGATCATCCAAATGCACTCTAGCAAACTTCAGACGGGCCTGGACATGTACTGGCTTAAGCAGGGGGACACGTCTGGCACTGTAGGATTTGAGTCCCTGGCGGCGTAGTGTGTTACTGATGGTAGGCTTTGTTACTTTGGTCCCAGCTCTCTGCAGGTCATTCACTAGGTCCCCCTGTGTGGTTCTGGGATTTTTGCTCACCGTTCTTGTGATCATTTTGACCCCACGGGGTGAGATCTTGCGTGGAGCCCCAGATCGAGGGAGATTATCAGTGGTCTTGTATTTCTTCCATTTACTAATAATTGCTCCCACAGTTGATTTCTTCAAACCAAGCTGCTTACCTATTGCAGATTCAGTCTTCCCAGCCTGGTGCAGGTCTACAATTTTGTTTCTGGTGTCCTTTGACAGCTCTTTGGTCTTGGGCATAGTGGAGTTTGGAGTGTGACTGTTTGAGGTTGTGGACAGGTGTCTTTTATACTGATAACAAGTTCAAACAGGTGCCATTAATACAGGTAACGAGTGGAGGACAGAGGAGCCTCTTAAAGAAGAAGTTACAGGTCTGTGAGAGCGAGAAATCTTGCTTGTTTGTAGGTGACCAAATACTTATTTTCCACCATAATTTTCAAATAAATTCATTAAAAATCCTACAATGTGATTTTCTGGATTATTTTTTCTCAATTTGTCTGTCATAGTTGACGTGTACCTATGATGAAAATTACAGGCCTCTCTCATCTTTTTAAGTGGGAGAACTTGCACAATTGGTGGCTGACTAAATACTTTTTTTCCCCACTGTATATATGTCAATATACAGCTGCGGAAAAAATTAAGAGACCACTGCAAAATTATCAGTTTCTCTGGTTTTACTATTTATAGGTATGTGTTTGGGTAAAAAAAAAAAAAAATTGTTATTCTATTCTACTGACAACATTTCTCCCAAATTCCAAATAAAAATATTGTCATTTAGAGCATTTATTTGCAGAAAATGACAACTGGTCAAAATAACAAAAAAAGATGCAGTGTTGTCAGACCTCGAATAATGCAAAGAAAATAAGTTCATGTTCATTTTTAAACAACACAATAGTAACGTTTTAACAGAAATCAGTATTTGGTGGAATAACCCTGATTTTCAATCACAGCTTTCATGCGTCTTGACATGCTCTCCACCAGTCTTTCACATTGATGTTGGGTGACTTTATGCCACTCCTGGCGCAAAAATTCAAGCAGCTCGGCTTTTTTTGATGGCTTGTGACCATCCATCTTCCTCTTGATCACATTCCAGAAGTTTTCAATGGGGTTCAGGTCTGGAGATTGGGCTGGCCATGACAGGGTCTTGATCTGGTGGTCTTCCATCCACACCTTGATTGACCTGGCTGTGTGGCATGGCGCATTGTCCTGCTGGAAAAACCAATCCTCAGAGTTGGGGAACAATGTCAGAGCAAAAGGAAGCAAGTTTTCTTCCAGGACAACCTTGTACGTGGCTTGATTCATGCGTCCTTCACAAAGACAAATCTGCCCGATTCCAGCCTTGCTGAAGCACCCCCAAATCATCACCGATCCTCCACCAAATTTTACAGTGGGTGCGAGACACTGTGGCTTGTAGGCCTCTCCAGGTATCCGTCTAACCATTAGACGACCAGGTGTTGGGCAAAGCTGGAAATTGGACTCATCAGAGAAGATGACCTTACTCCAGTCCTCTACGGTCCAATCCTTATGGTCTTTTGCAAACCTCGGCCTGGCTCTTCTTTGCTTCTCATTGATGAAGGGCTTTTTTCTAGCTTTGCACGACTTCAGCCCTGCCCCTAGGAGCCTGTTTTGAACCGTCCTCGCCGTGCACTTCACCCCAGCTGCCGTTTGCCATTCTTTTTGTAGGTCACTTGATGTCATCCTACAGTTGTTGAGTGACATTCGAATGAGTTGGCGGTCATCCCGGTCAGTAGAGAGT
This sequence comes from Coregonus clupeaformis, assembly GCF_020615455.1. Taxonomy (NCBI): domain Eukaryota; kingdom Metazoa; phylum Chordata; class Actinopteri; order Salmoniformes; family Salmonidae; genus Coregonus; species Coregonus clupeaformis. Next base: position 3,043,979 of record NC_059216.1, on the reverse strand, counting down.
CATTTTGTCCCTCTGCCGGTCTGTAGCTTTGTTGTCCCCAATGTCTGCTGCTTGACCTTGTTCTTATGAACCTCCGTCTTTGAAATTTTAAGGATGGAAGCAACCTGACGCTCACTGTATCCATCTGCCAAGAAAGCCAGAATTGAACCATTCTTTCCCTCAATCAACATTTTCCTTTTCAACTCTTTAGGCATGGTCAATAGTTATTTTTTTTATTAATATTACTTTTGAGGTACTATTAGCACTGTTTTTCCCATCCAGCTGGTCCTGTTGCAAGAGGATAGTGATGACCACAGCAGGGTTTTTTATACTTTTCCTCGTTAAATAAGATTTGGTTCACGTGATCACCTAATCAGTACCTAAATCAGTAGAATGAGGTTGTGCCTGTGTTGGAATTCAACAGACACTGGAATGGAATTGTTGTCATACATGTAGAGATGCTGATTTAATAAAAATGTGCAGTGGTCTCTTAATTTTTTCCACAGCTGTATATCAATGTACAGTGCCTTGCAAAAGTATTCATCCCCCTTGGCGTTTTTCCTATTTTGTTTCATTACAACCTGTAATTTAAATTTATTTTTATTTGGATTTCATGTAATGGTAAATTGGTGAAGTGAAATGAAAAAAATACCATATAATATCACATGATCTCAGTATATATACACCTGTTCTGAAAGGCCCCAGAGTCTGCAACACCACTAAGCAAGGGGCACCACCAAGCAAGCGGTTCTCCAAACAGGTCAGGGACAAAGTTGTGGAGAAGTACAGATCAGGGTTGGGTTATAAAAAAATATCAGAAACTTTGAACATCCCACAGAACACCATTAAATCCATTATTAAAAATGGAAAGAATATGGCACCACAACAAACCTGCCAAGAGAGGCGCCGCCGCCTCCTCCAACGCCTGAAGAGAAGAGGAACCGATCCGTCGAGAACAGCTGGCCAACCGGATCCAGCCACCTACATCACAGCACCCGGAGGGATCCAGATATCTCGACCACGGGCGTTCGATGGGACGCCAGCTCTATGTCAGGGATTCCTTCTCCAACTGGAGCTGTACTGCTCCAGTGTCATGCCGGCGCCATCAGATCGAGAGCAGGTGTCCGTCCTCATTTCCTGCCTCTCAGGGGAAAGCCCTGGAGTGGGCCAATGCGGTTTGGAGAGAAGGAGGAGCCGCGTTGGAGGACTACAGGGAGTTTGCCCGCCTATTTAAGGCGGGTGAGCAGCTGGTCCACGTGAGGCAGGGGACGAGGACAGTACAGGAGTTCGCACTGGAGTTCCGGATTCTGGCAGCAGGATCCGGGTGGAACGAGCGGGCCATGATCAACCAGTTCCGGTGCCATTTACGGGAGGACGTCCAACGGGAGCTAGCCTGCCGTGACACCAGTTTGTCTTTTACCGAACTGGTGGACATGGCCATTCGTCTGGATAACCTGCTGGTAACCAGAGGACGTTCTGGAGGAGGTCTGCCCATTCCCGCCCCGACCAACGTGGATCCAGAGCTCATGGAGCTGGGTGGTACCGCGCACAGAGAGAGCGGAAGACGAGAGCGCCAGTGCCAATCGGATGGCACGAAGGGACATTCCACCACACGTTGTCATCAGCGCTCTTTTGGGTCAGGAGGCGGCCGGCAGGGCACTCTCGCATCACCCCAGGTATTGAGCACCCACACTTGTTCAGAGCCCTCTGCTGCGCACTGTACCATACCCATATACTTCCCTGATTTCATGAGAGTTCCCAAGTGTAAGGCACTAGTAGATTCAGGCGCAGCTGGGAACTTTATGGATAAAACTTTCGCATGCCGCCAGGGCATTTCATTAGTTCCCCTATCCATTCCACGCCCCATCAGAGCACTTGATAGTCGACCATTAGGGTCCGGGTTGATAAAGTCACGGTACCAGTCACCATGATCACACAGGAGACGCATTGTGAGAAGGTCACTTTTTCCATCATTGAGTCTCCTGCTTTCCCTGTGGTTTTAGGTATTCCGTGTCTAGCACTCCACAACCCCACTTTCTCATGGCCGCAGAGGGTTCTCACGGGGTGGTCACAAGAGTGTCAGGGTAGGTGTCTGGGTGTTTCCGTTGGTGAAACCACGGTGGAAAGTCCAGACGGTGCCTCCTCCGTGCGCATTTCCCCCGAATACCATGATCTGGCACAAGTTTTCTCCAAGAATAAAGCAACTAAATTGCACCTCATCGGGTGGGGATTGCGCAATAAACTTTCAGGTAGACGCTGTACCTCCCAGGAGTCATGTGTATCCCCTGTCGCAGGCGGAGACGGAGGCTATGGAGACATACGTCACTGAGTCCCTGCGCCAGGGGTACATACATCCCTCCACTTCACCCGCCTCCTCGAGTTTCTTCTTTGTGAAGAAGAAAGACGGCGGTCTGCGCCCGTGCATTGACTATCGACCACTGAACAAGGAGACAATTAGATTTAGTTATCCTCTCCCCCTCATTCCATCAGTGGTTGAGTCATTGCATGGAGCGCGCTTCTTCACTAAATTAGATCTGAGAGAGAGATGAGTGGAAGACAGCATTCAGCACAACCACGGGGCATTATGAATACCTGGTGATGCCATATGGTTTGATGAATGCTCCCTCAGTCTTCCAGTCCTTTGTGAATGAGGTATTTCGGGAAATGCTTGGTCGCCGTGTAGTGGTCTACATCGATGACATCTTGGTGTATGCCGCTACGCGCGCCAAGCATGTGTCCCTGGTTCGCAAAGTACTGGCCCGACTGTTGGAAAATGACCTTTATGCTAAGGCAGAAAAGTGTATGTTTTTCCAGCAGTCCGTCTCCTTCATCGCACTGTCCCGGCTGTATGATACAGAGGAGAGGCCCAGAGACAATACCCCCATACTGCCAGTCTCATGCATTGTGGCGCTGGTAGTATGGGCGATGGACGCGGATATAGCACAGGCATTACGCACAGATCCATCTCCACAGCAGTGTCCAGCTTGGCTGCAGTACGTGCCAGCGCTTATCCGTGATCGTCTGATCTACTGGGCACACACGTCACCCTCCTCTGGTCACCCAGGTATTGGTCGTACAGTGCTCTGCCTGACCGAGAAGTACTGGTGGCCTACCTTGGCTAAGGACGTGAGGGTGTATGTTTCCTCCTGCACAGTGTGCACCCAGAGTAAGGCACCTAGGCACCTCCCAGCGGGTAAGTTAAAACCTTTACCAGTTCCACAACGACCATGGTCTCATTTGAGTGTTAATTATTTAACTGATCTGCCTCTCTCTCAAGGGAACACCACCATCCTGGTCGTTGTGGACCGCTTTTCGAAGGCCTGCCGCCTCCTTCCTCTGCCCGGTCTCCCCACGGCTCTGCAAACTGAGGAGGCCCTGTTTACTCATGTCTTCCGGCACTACGGGGTACCAGAGAATATAGTGTCTGACCGAGGTCCCCAGTTCATGTCAAAAGTCTGGAAGGCGTTCATGGAACGTCTGGGAGTCTCGGTCAGCCTGACCTCTGGGTTCCACCCTGAGAGTAATGGGCAGGTGGAACGGGTAAATCAGGATGTGGGTAGGTTCCTGAGGTCCTATTGCCAGGACCGGCCGGGGGAGTGGTCGGTGTTCCTGCCATGGGCACAATATGCCCAGAACTCTCTCCGCCACTCCTCTACGAACCTAACGCCATTTTAGTGTGTTTTAGGTTATCAACCGGTTCTGGCACCATGGCACCAGAGCCAGACCGAAGCTCCTGCGGTGGATGACTGGTTTCGGCACGTGGAGGAGACGTGGAACGTTGCCCATGTTCACCTCCAACGCGCCGTGCGTCATCAGAAGGCCAACGCTGACCGTCACCGTAGTGAGGCCCCCGTCTTTGTACCGGGGGATCGGGTCTGGCTCTCGACCCGGAATCTGCCCCTCCGCCTGCCCTGCCGGAAGCTGAGCCCACGGTTTGTAGGGCCGTTCAAAGTCCTGAGGAGAATCAACGAGGTCACATATGGGTTATTACTCCCCCCTGATTACCGTATTAACCCCTCGTTTCATGTGTCTCTCCTCAGGCCGGTGATGGCTGGTCCGCTCCAGGAGTCTGAGGTACGGGAGGTCCCTCCACCTCCTTTGGACATCGAGGGGACGCCGGCGTACTCTGTCCGTTCCATACAGTACCTCGTGGAGTGGGAAGGGTACGGTCCGGAGGAACGGTGCTGGGTCCCGGTGAGGCATATCCTCGATCCCTCTCTGTTGAGGGACTTCCGTAGTCGCCATCCGACTCGCCCTGCTCCGCGTCCTCCTGGCCGTCCCCGAGGCCGGTGTCGGCGTGCTGCTAGAACTGCGCGTCAAGGGGGGGGGGGTACTGTCACGAAAGGGAGAAGGAAAGGGAAAGAGAGAGAGAGAGCGATGGGGAAAGAGAGGGAAAGAGAGGGAGAGAGAGGGAGAGAGAGATAAACGGAAGGAGATAGGGAAAGAGTATGAGAGGGAGCAGCCGTGTCTTTTCGTTGGCATGTAGTGTGTTTATTTTGCTAAGCAGTGCTGGGTTGTACATGTTACAGATGTCTTAAGTAATTCCAACATCTGGCCTGTAGCTCTGTGCCCCGTGGACCCATGCTCATCTAAGTGTGTTGATCTGGGTCTCCTTGGACAAGTTCATACGTTTAGCCCCAAAACAACCATTTGTCTACAACTTGGCACAAGATTAAAATAGAAGAAAATATCTCAAGTGATGAAAAATCTCATTGCATATTTTACGGCGCTTTTTGTTGCCTGGTTAGCAACCAACCAACCCTCCCTCCCTCCCTCCCTCCCTCCCTCCCTCCCTCCCCCTCTCTTCCATCCTCCTCAACGCTCTCCCCTTACTTACAGTGCCCCTGGGGGGTAAGAGTTGGTGTGTGTGTGTGTTTGTGTGTGTGTGTTTGTGGGGTGTGTGTGTGTGTGTGTTTGTGGGGTGTGTGTGTGTGTGTGAGGGGGGGGGGGGGGGTCCAAGGTGGTCCTTGGCGAGTTCAGTGTGTGATCGCACCAGTCAGGGGTGTGGGGCATGGGGCTTATCAAGGGGCGTGTATGTGTGTGTGTATGTGTGTGTGTGTGTGTGTGTTTGTGTGTGCTGTGTGTGCTGTGTGTGTATGCTGCCACAGCTGAGGCGCTGTCAGGCTGCATCGCTGTCTCCATGACGATGAGTGCTCCTGCCAAATGCCCGGCAACCAGAGTCACATCTGCTCCAATCGGTCAGCACGCCGATATCGCTAAGGTCTGCCCCACAACCAGCACATGGCCAGGAGCAGAGAGAGAGAGAGAGAGAGAGAGAGAGAGAGCGAGAGAGAGCGAGAGAAAGAGAGCGAGAGAGAGCGAGAGAGAGAGAGAGAGAGGGCCTACAGCAGCACCTAGACCTTCTGCACAGATTCTGTCAGACCGGGGCCCTGACAGTGAATCTCAATAAGACAAAAATAATGGTGTTCCAAAATCAATAAGACAAAAATAATGGTGTTCCAAAAAAGGTGTAGTTGCCAGGACCACAAATACAAATTCCATCTAGACACTGTTGCCCTAGGGCACACAAAAAACTATACCTACCTCGGCCTAAACATCAGCACCACAGGTAACTTCCAAAAAGCTGTGAACGGTCTGAGAGACAAGGCAAGAAGGGCCTTCTACGCCATCAAAAGGAATATAAAATTCAACATCACAATTAGGATCTGGCAAAAAAGACTTGAATCGGTTATAGAACCCATTGACAACTACGGTTGTGAGGTCTGGGGGTCCGCTCACCAACCAATAATTCACAAAATAGGAAAAACACAAAATAGAGATTCTGCATGCAGAATTCTGCAAAAACTACCTCTGTGTACAACGTAAAACACCAAATAATGTATTCAGAGCAGAAGTAGGACGATACCCTCAAATTATCAACATCCAGAAAAGAGCTGTTAAATTCTACAACCACCTAAAAGGAAGGGAAACCTAAACATTTTATAACAATGCCATCACCTACAGAGAGACAGAGGACAACAACACAATTAGACCCAACCAAATCATGAAAAAAGCTAAAAGATCATTACTTGCCACATTGGAAAAAACTAACCAAAAAAAGCAAACTGGAATACTATTTTGCCCTAAACAGAGAGTACACAGTAACAGAATACCTGACCACTGGGACTGACCCAAAATTAATGAAAGCTTTGACTGTGTACACTCAGTTAGCATAGCCTTGCTATTGAGAGAGGCCGCCATAGGCAGACCTGGCTCTCGAGAGAAGACAGGCTATGTGCACACTGCCCACAAAATGAGGTGGAAACTGAGCTGCATTTCCTAACCTCCTGCCAAATGTATGACCATATTTAAGACACACATTTCCCTCAGATTACACAGACCCACAAAGAATTCGAAAAACTAATCCAATTACGATAAACTCACATAATTGTTAGGTGAAATACCACAGTGTGCCATCACAGCAGCAAGATTTGTTACCTGTTGCCACAAGAAAAGCACAACCAGTGATGCAAAAATAACATTATACTTCCATATATCAACTATTTGCACATTGTTACAATACTCTACATAGACATAATATAACATTTGAAATGTCTCTATTCCTTTGAAACTTTTGTGAGTGTAATGCTTACTGTTCATCTCCGATTGTTTATTTCACTTTTGTTTATTATCTATACTACTTGCTTTGGCAATGTTTCCCATGCCAATAAAGCCCTTTGAATTTAAGTGAATTGAGAGAGAGAGAGAGATAGAGAGAGAGAGAGAGAGAGAGAGAGTGAGAGAGAGAGAGAGTACCTGTTGTATGTCTTCAGTCTGATCTCTGTTGACATGTATAGCTCCAGTCCCTGTCACCGCTCTGTCTCACGCCAACCTCCCAGGCTATGTCTGCTTGGCTGCCTCTCCTCTCCTCCTCTCTTCCACTCTTCCTCCTCCGTCTTTTTTTATCTTCTACAGCAACCCTGGAATGCCATGCATGTGTGGGCTATGTATCTGGCTCACAGCAAGGGGCTAACAAAGTGGAAAATATAAGGCAAGAAAAGACTTGACTGTTGCCAGCAGTGTTTTTTTTAATTCTCTGACTGTGGATAGATTTCAGTAAAGTCACTGTTGACCTCTTCCAGTCGGCTGGAGACACAGCAACACAGGTTATATACTCTACCTCTACTCTCTCACTCCTTTTCTACCTCTTTTCCCGGTCCCTACCTCTCCCCTCCACCTCTCCCTCACCTCCTTTCCCTCTCCCTCCTTCTCCCCTCCACCTCTCCCTCACCTCCTTTCCCCCTCCCTCTTTCTCCCCTCCACCTCTCCCTCACCTCCTTTCCCCCTCCCTCTTTCTCCCCTCCACCTCTCCCTCACCTCCTTTCCCTCTCCCTCCTTCTCCCCCTCCACCTCTCCCTCACCTCCTTTCCCTCTCCCTCCTTCTCCCCTCCACCTCTCCCTCACCTCCTTTCCCTCTCCCTCCTTCTCCCCTCCACCTCTCCCTCACCTCCTTTCCCTCTCCCTCCTTCTCCCCTCCACCTCTCCCTCACCTTTTTTCTCTCTCCCTTTTCTCTGCACCCTTTCTCTTTCATCATACTAGCCTCATGTGCATGGCCTGGACCTTGGCTATTTGAAACATAATCTATTTAGCTCCCTCCTTCCCTCCCTCCCTCCCTCCCTCCCTCCCTCTCTCATAAATAGGTATAAGGGCAGGTGTTTAACCTTTCCTAAGGGGTGAGTGTGGCGGTCGGCTGTTAAACGAGTGAAGCAAGAGACTCTTTCACTCTGAATGCAGACGAGTGAACCCCTGGCCTCCTCTCTCCCCAAAGTGAAACATTGCATATTCTCCTTAATGGAACCAGAATTACTCTCTTTAACCAAGGGACAGAGTGAGGGAGGGAGGAGGAAGAGAAGGAGGGAAGGAGGAGGGCAAGGAAGGAGAGGAAGAGGTCAAACTGGTTTGTTTTTTATGTTTTATGATAAATACATTGAGGTGTGCTGAGGTTTTCTATTGTGTGGAGGACACTCGCGCAAGTGTTTGTGTGTGGACCACAGCCATGGAACACATCAAGGTGATTAAAGTGTTCAACTTGTGTGCATGTGTGTGTGTGTGTGTGTAGTCTTTCAACGACATTGGATGTCGCACCTTTTTACACAAGACTTACCACTGAACACATACATGACCAAAAGTATGTGGACACCGGCTCATCGAACATGTCATTCCAACATCATGGGCATTAATATGGAATTTGTCCCCCTTTTGCTGCTATAACACCCACTACTCTTCTGGGAAAGCTTTCCATTAGATGTTGGAACATTGCTGCGGGGACTTGCTTCCATTCAGCCACAAGAGCATTAGTGAGGTCGGATACTGATGTTAGGCGATTAGGCCTGGCTCGCGGTCTGCATCCAATTCAGCCAAAAAGGTGCTCGATGGGGTTGAGGTCAGGGCTCTGTGCAGGCCAGTCAAGTTCTTCCACACTGATCTCGATAAACCATTTCTGTACCGACCTCGCTTTGTGCACGGGGGCATTGTCATGCTGAAAAAGGAAAGGGCCTTCCCCAAACTGTTGCCACAAAGTTGGAAGCACAGAATTGTCTAGAATGTCATTGTATGCTGTAGCATTAAGATTTCCATTCACTGGAATTAAGAGGCCTAGCCCAAACCATGAAAAAGCCAAGGGACCATTATTCATCCTCCACCAAACTTTACAGTTGGCACTATGCATTCGGCAGGTAGTGTTCTCCTGGCATCCGCCAAATCCAGATTCGTCCGTTGGACTGCCAGATGGTGAAGCGTGATTCATCACTCCAGAGAACGCGTTTCCTCTGCTCCAGAGTGCAATGGTAGCAAGCTTTACACCGCTCCAGCCGACGCTTGTCATTGCGCATGATCTTAGGCTTGTGTCAAGGGGTGCTGAAGGTGGGTGTGGTGCATGAATCAAGCGCAGGACGCAGAAGCTCAGTCCAAAAGACTTTAGTGCAATATTCACGTAGAAAATAAGCACAATAAGCCCGAAGGCAAAATAACGGCGCACACAGGCGTCAAACAAACGGCGCACTAACATGTGCGAAAAACCTCTCCAAAACACTGGAGGGAAGTACGTAGCTCCAACACGAAACAGAAGAGCAATTCACACAAAGACAAACACACACAACGAGAACTAAATAGGACACTAACGAGGACTAACAAGACACAGGTGTACAACATCAAGACAAAACCAAACGAACATGAAACATAGATCGGTGGCAGCTAGTACTCCGGGGACGACGACCGCCGAAGCCTGCCCGAACCAGGAGGAGGAGCAGCCTCGGCCGAAACCGTGACAGTACCCCCCCCCTTGACACGCGGCTCCAGCCGTGCGCCGACCCCGGCCTCGGGGACGACCAGGAGGACACGGAGCAGGGCGCGCGGGATGGTCCCGGTGGAACTCCGACAGGAGAGATGGGTCTAGGATGTCCCTCCGCGGCACCCAGCACCGCTCCTCCGGGCCGTACCCCTCCCACTCCACGAGATACTGGAGACCCCCCATCCGGCGTCTTGAGTCCAAGATGGACCGAACGGTGTACGCCGGAGCCCCTCGATGTCCAGTGGGGGCGGAGGAGTCTCCCCTATCTCATTGTCCTGGAGTGGACCAGCTACCACCGGCCTGAGAAGAGACACATGGAACGAGGGGTTAATATTCTTATACTCAACAGGTAGATGTAACCTATAACACACCTCGTTCAATCTTCTCAGGACTTTAAAGGGCCCCACAAACCGCCGACCCAGCTTCCGGCAGGGCAGGCGGAGGGGTAGGTTTCTGGTAGAGAGCCAGACTCGATCTCCGGGTGCGTACACCGGCCCCTCACTGCGGTGGAGATCGGCGCTCGCCTTGTGACGAAGGACGGCCCGCTGCAGGTGGACGTGGGCAGCGTTCCACGTCTCTTCCGAGCGCCTCATCCAATCATCCACCGCAGGGGCCTCGATCTGGCTCTGCTGCCAAGGTGCCAGACCCGGCTGGTAACCTAACACACATTGGAAGGGGGTTAGGTTGGTAGAGGAGTGGCGGAGAGAGTTCTGGGCCATCTCGGCCCAGGGAATGTACCGTGCCCACTCCTCCGGCCGGCCCTGGCAATACGACCTCAGAAACCTACCCACATCCTGGTTGACACATTCTACCTGCCCGTTACTCTCCGGGTGGTACCCTGAGGTAAGGCTAACCGAGACCCCCAAACGCTCCATGAACGCTCTCCAAACACGGGAGGTAAACTGGGGGCCTCGATCAGACACTATATCCTCGGGTACCCCGTAATGCCGGAAGACGTGGGTAAATAGGGCCTCAGCGGTCTGTAGGGCAGTAGGAAGACCCGACATAGGGAGAAGACGACAGGCCTTAGAGAACCGGTCCACAACGACCAGGATGGTGGTATTCCCCTGAGAGAGGGGAAGGTCTGTCACAAAATCCACCGAGAGGTGGGACCATGGTCGTTGTGGAACGGGCAGGGGTTGTAACTTATCCCTGGGCAGATGTCGGGGCGCCTTACACTGGGCGCACACCGAGCAGGAGGAGACATAAACCCTCACATCCCTAGCCAAAGTGGGCCACCAGTATTTAGTGCTAAGGCAATGCACTGTCCGGCCAATACCCGGATGTCCAGAGGAGGGTGACGTGTGAGCCCAGTAAATGAGTCGATCCCGAATCTCGAGCGGAACGTACTTCCGACCCTCAGGACACTGTGGAGGGCTGGCTGGGGTTGGTACGCAACGCTCGCTCGATTTCGGCATCGACCTCCCACACCACCGGTGCCACAAGGCAAGACTCTGGTAGTATGGGAGTGGGCTCAACGGACCTCTCCTCCGTGTCATACCGCCGGGACAGCGCATCTGCCTTACCATTCTGGGACCCAGGGATGTACGTGATTTTAAATACGAACCTGGTGAGAAACATACTCCATCGAGCATGGCGAGGGTTCAGTCTCCTCGCTGCCCGGATGTACTCCAGGTTCCGATGGTCAGTCAAAATGAGGAAAGGGTATTGAGCCCCCTCAAGCCAATGCCGCCACACCTTAAGGGCTTGAACTACAGCTAACAGCTCCCTGTCCCCAACGTCATAGTTACGCTCCGCCGGGCTGAGCTTTTTTGAGTAAAAAGCACAGGGGCGGAATTTAGGTGGCGTGCCGGACCGTTGAGAGAGAACGGCCCCTATACCAGCCTCAGACGCGTCTACCTCAACCTGAAAGGGTAATGCGGGATCCGGATGCGCCAGCACCGGAGCCGACGTAAACAGGTCCTTCAGTCTCCTAAAGGCCCTGTCCGCATCAGCTGACCACTGCAGGCGCACCGGACCCCCTTTCAGAAGGGACGTGATGGGAGCTGCCACCTGTCCAAAACCCCGGATAAACCTCCGGTAGTAATTCGCAAAGCCCAAGAACTGCTGCACCTCTTTTACAGTGGTTGGAGTTTGCCAATTACGCACAGCGGACACACGATCCACCTCCATTCTCACCCCTGACGCGGACAATCGATAACCCAAAAAGGAGACCGACTCCTGGAAAAACAGACATTTCTCTGCCTTGACATATAGGTCGTGCTCCAACAGCCTCCTCAATACACGACGCCCCAGGGTTATATGCTCGGCTCGGGTAGACGAGTACACCAGAATGTCATCAATGTACACGACCACCCCTTGTCCCTGCATATCCCGGAAAATGTCATCTACGAAGGATTGGAAGACTGATGGAGCATTCATCAACCCATATGGCATGACGAGATATTCGAAATGACCTGACGTGGTACTAAACGCTGTCTTCCATTCGTCGCCCTCCCTAATGCGCACCAAGTTATACGCGCTCCTGAGATCCAATTTTGTGAAAAACCGCGCTCCATGCAATGACTCTGTCATGGTCGCAATCAGAGGGAGTGGATAACTGTATTTCACAGTAATCTGATTCTTCACAAAAAAGAAACTCGAGGAGGCGGGAGAAGTGGAGGGCCGAATGTATCCCTGTCTCAAAGATTCGGCTATGTAAGTCTCCATAGCTTTTCTCTCCTCTTGAGACAAAGGATACACGTGGCTCCGTGGGAGCGCTGCTCCTGCCTGGAGATCAATCGTACAATCCCCCTGTCTATGAGGAGGCAACTGCGTCGCCCTAGTTTTACTAAACACGAGAGCTAAATCCCCATGTTCAGGTGGAATGTGCAGTGCGGGCACTTGGTTTGGACTTTCCACCGAAGTCGCCCCCACGGAAACACCCAGACATCGCCCCTCGCACTGAGCAGACCACCCATCGAGAGCCCTCTGTTGCCACGAAATAGCAGGGTTATGGGTGCTTAACCAGGAATTCCCAGCACCACTGGGTACGCAGGAGAGTCGATCAGATACAGCTGTATAGTCTCTTCATGACCCCCCTGCGCACACATCCTAAGTGGTGCTGTGATCTCCCTAATCAACCCCGACCCCAACGGGCGGCTATCTAAGGCATGAACGGGAAAAGGTTTGTCAACAGGTAGGAGAGGGATCCCTAAATCTAAACAAAACTTCCGATCAACAAAATTCCCAGCTGCGCCTGAATCTACTAGCGCCTTATGCTGGGAATGAGGTGCAACCTGTGGAAAACACACAGGTATACAAAAGTGCGCAACAGAAAGCTCTGGGTAAGTGGGACGTCTACTCACCTGGGAGGCCCCCCAGTGCGTGGCCTGTTGTCTTCTCCCCCGGAGAACCCTCCCCAGCACCTGGCCGCAGTGTGCCCTCCACGACCGCACTTGGTGCAGGAGACAGGCCCCCTCGGGCTCCTCCTCCTCCTTTCTCTAGCGCCGGCACCCCCGAGCTCCATAGGGCTCGGCTCGGAGGTGCCAGAGGGCGGAATGGACGGACCCCCCTCGGGACGTCCACGGGTGGCCAGCAGGGTGTCCAGACGGATGGACATATCGACCAACTGGTCGAAGGTGAGATGGGTATCCCTGCAGGCCAACTCACGTTGAACGTCCTCCCGTAGGCTACATCGAAAATGGTCGATGAGGGCCCGTTCATTCCACCCTGCGTCTGCCGCTAGAGTCCGGAACTCTAGGGCAAACGCCTGTGCGCTCCTCCTCCCCTGTCTCAGGTGGACTAGACGCTCTCCCGCCGCTTTGCCCTCAGGTGGATGGTCGAACACGGCCTGGAAGCGGCGGGAGAACTCGGCGTAGGAGATGGTGTTGGCGTCCATCTTCCTCCACTCGGCGTTAGCCCACTCCAACGCCTTGCCCGTGAAACAGGAGATGAGGGCGGAAACGCTCTCGTGTCCCGAGGGCACCGGGTGTACAGTGGCCAGGTAGAGCTCCACCTGCAGGAGGAACCCCTGACACCCGGCAGCTGTTCCGTCATACGCCCTCGGGAGCGAGAGCCGAATCCCCCTGGGTTCCGGACCTGGGACTGGTGGACCGGCCGATGGGGTTGGCAGGGTAGGTGGAGGTATGGTTACCCCGCTGGCCTCCCATCGGTGCAGGGTGTTGATGACGTCCTGTAGAGCGGTCCCCAGTTGTCGTATCTGGTCATCTTGGCCGCGAACATGCTCCTCGAGCGACTCAGGCGTAACTGCAGATCCTGCTGATTCCATTTTGGTGTGTGATTCTGTCAAGGGGTGCTGAAGGTGGGTGTGGTGCATGAATCAAGCGCAGGACGCAGAAGCTCAGTCCAAAAGACTTTAGTGCAATATTCACGTAGAAAATAAGCACAATAAGCCCGAAGGCGAAATAACGGCGCACACAGGCGTCAAACAAACGGCGCACTAACATGTGCGAAAAACCTCTCCAAAACACTGGAGGGAAGTACGTAGCTCCAACACGAAACAGAAGAGCAATCACACACAAAGACAAACACACACAACGAGAACTAAATAGGACACTAACGAGGACTAACAAGACACAGGTGTACAACATCAAGACAAAACCAAACGAACATGAAACATAGATCGGTGGCAGCTAGTACTCCGGGGACGACGACCGCCGAAGCCTGCCCGAACCAGGAGGAGGAGCAGCCTCGGCCGAAACCGTGACAGCTTGTGTGCGGCTGCTAGGCCATGGAAACCCATTTCATTAAGTTCCCAACGAACAGTTCTTGTGCTTACGTTGCTTCCAGAGGCAGTTTGGAACTCGGTAGTGAGTGTTGCAACCGACGACAGACGATTTTTACGCGCTACGCACTTCAGCACTAGGCAGTCCCGTTCTGTGAGCTTGTGTGGCCTACCGTTTTGCAGCTGAGCCATTGTTGCTCCTAGACGTTTCCACTTTACAATAACAGCACTTACAGTTGACCGGGGTTACTCTCACTTCCTGTTGCTAGCCCCTCCCATAATGACTTTGTTCAGCTGTTTTTAAGTCGGCCTCTGTAGCTCAATTGGTAGAGCATGGCATGTAGAGCATGGCGCTTGTAACGCCAGGGTAGTGGGTTTGATCCCCGGGACCACCCATACGTAAAAATGTATGCACACATGACTGTAAGTCGCTTTGGATAATAGCGTCTGCTAAATGGCATATTATTATAAGTGAACTCTGATGAAGCCCTGTGTTTATATGAGGCTCAGGAGAGATTTCACATCCTAAAATTAAATTATCTTTGGTACTCTTCATCTAGATTACATTTTACAGTTTACAACAAGGTTTCAACTTTGAGGTGCTGTCAGATATATGGTTTTGTTTTGATAAAAACAGGACTGGTAGCATTCTTGTGTGTCACCCTCTCCATCAGCCTTGCTCTGATTAAAGCTCCTCTGGTGTGTGTGTGCCACTTTGTGTTGTTTATTATTTATTTATTTATCACTTTTATTCGTGTCTGTTTTAGCTTGACATTTAGAGTCCCCTCTGCTAGCGAACGACAGAGCAGTCAAGTTTTCTCTCTCTCTCTCTCTCTCTCTCTCTCTCTCTCTCTCTCTCTCTCTCTCTCTCTCTCTCTCTCTCTCTCTCTCCCTTTCACACAGGTAAATGTATAACCTCCTTCTATAGTCAGCCCCCTCTCTATCACCTCTCCCTCCCCCCTCCCACTCTCCCAGTCGTCAGCAGTGACAGGCAGACAGTTTGGGAGTTTCTATTAGGCCTATTGCATGGTTGAGGGCCTCCACAGATTGGTTACATTTTGTTCTGTGGGCATTAGTGGCCCTCATCCGGCCCATCAGTGTCTGCCGTGGTCGCCGAGATCTATGATTCCACCATCAGACGCCCATAAATCAGCCACTAAAAGGATTTCTCCCCACATATTCCCCCGTTAAATTTATGCCGCTGTAAAATAAAGGAAAATTACTCATTGACGAGTCCCTCTCTCTCTCTCTGATGCTCCGCAATAAAAGGGAAACGGGGGAACAATCGTATCAGGACCCTATCGCTCGCTCCTCTCTAATATCATAATTATAGGAATCGTAAAGCAAAAAATAACATCCCCAAAAAGTAATGCTGAGAGCCGGGTTTTAGTGGGCCAGCCTGTTCCTGTTCGTCTCTCTCTCTCTCTCTCTCTCTCTCTCTCTCTCTCTCTCTCTCTCTCTCTCTCTCTCTCTCTCTCTCTCTCTCTCTCTCTCTCTCTCTTCTCCCTCTCTCTCTTTCAGCATCTCTCTCTCTTCTCTCTCTCTTTCTTCTCCCCCTCTCTCTTCTCACTCTCTCTTTCTGCATCTCGCTATTTCTTTCTCTCTTTCTATCTCAGGTATTTTGGAGAGGATTGTCTTAATTAGGGCTGTTGACTGCATCCAGTCCCCCAGAAGCCATGTGTGTGTGTGTGTGTGTGCGTCTCCATCGTTGAATGCAAATCAGCTGGGCGCCCAGGCAGAACGCCTTTCAAATTCCATCGTCCTTCCATACCCACAATGCTGTTCGTCAGGAAGGGTGTGCGGCCGCTGCGTGTCGTGGTTGACTGGTCGTATTACTGCCCACAATCTCCAAATTAACTTCCTCCCTCTGTCTCTGTCTTTCATATCTCTCTCTCTCTCTCTCTCCCTCTCTCTCTCTCTCTCTCTCTCTCTCTCTCTCTCTCTCTCTCTCTCTCTCTCTCTCTCTCTCTCTCTCTCTCTCTCTCTCTCTCTCTCTCTCTCTCGCTCTATCTCTCTCGCTCCCTCTTTCTCTCTACTCCTCTATCATGCATTTCCTAATATCTTGTTCTTTACTTTACTTCTCTCTCGCTCTCTCTCTCTCTCTTCACACTCTCCCTCTCTTTCCGTATTCTTTTAATTCACTCACTCACTCTCTCCATCTCTCAACCCCCTCTTCTCTCAGCTGTAAAAAATATCAGCTGATCTAATTCTATTGTAATAAGGCATATTCATGGTATTCATATCAATCTCCAACTTAGGTATTATGACTGGTGTCACCACTGTTTCGTCTGACCCTGGCCTTAACCTAAACATGTGAAAATGGGAAAGGTCTTTCTTTTGACAGCTTAGTATAACACATTTTTACTCCTTTTAACCTAAATGGCATGTGATCCATTAACCGAAAACCTTGGCAAACATGAAACTAAACATTTGGTCTTTATATACCAAGTTTAACATTTTATTTTGTAGGCTACTACAGTACCAGTCAAAAGTTTGGACACACCTACTCATGCAAGTTTTTTTTTTTTTTCACTATTTTCTACATTTTAGAATAATAGTGAAGACATCAAAACTATGAAAAAACACATGGAATCATGTAGTAACCAAAAAAGTGTTAAACAAATCAAAATGTATTTCAGATTTTAGATTCTTCAAAGTAGCCACCCTTTGCCTTGACGACAGCTTTGCACACTCTTGGCATTCTCTCAACCAGCTTCACCTGGAATGCTTTTCCAACAGTCTTGAAGGAGTTCCCACATATGCTGAGCACTTGTTGGCTGCTTTTCCTTCACTCTGTGGTCCAACTCATCCCAAACCATCTCAATTTGGTTGAGGTCGGATGATTGTGGAGGCCAGGTCATCTGATGCAGCACACCATCACTCTCCTTCTTGGTCAAATAGCCCTTACACAGCCTGGAGGTGTGTTGGGTCATTGTCCTGTTGAAAAACAAATGATAGTCCCGCTAAACGCAAACCAGATGGAATGGCGTATCGCTGCAGAATGCTGTGGCACTCCATCACTCTCCTTCTTGGTCAAATAGCCCTTACACAGCCTGGAGGTGTGTTGGGTCATTGTCCTGTTTTGAACAATCTCAAATATAAAATATATTTTAATTTGTTTAACACTTTATTGGTTACTATATGATTCCATATGTGTTATTTCATAGTTTTGATGTCTTCACTACTATTCTACAATGTAGAAAATAGTAAGAAATAAAGAAAAACCCTGGAATTAGTAGGTGTGTCCAGACTTTTGACTGGTACTGTATATAATGTAATAATATGACACTGGTTCAGTAGATTTCCATAGCTTTTTTCTTCTTTTAATGTATTCACCATGGAATAATTTAGTCAAATATATTTACACTGTATATCCTCGTCATAGGTATTGTTTGACCATAGCTTTGTTCAGTTAACCTGCTTAGACACAGCCTCTACACCTTTAGCTGCCAGAGGAGACAGCGCTAATGTTGCCAGTTAGCTACTCACTGGTTGTGACAGGGAGACAATAGCCATCTGATGACACTTCACTGCTTCCCTCTCACACACACACAAACACACACACACACAACCACACACACATGCAAACACGCATGCACACACACATTCAAACACGCATGCACACACATACAAACACACACACACACACACACACACACACACACAAGTCTTGTACAGCTAACCTTGTGGGGACACACAATTCAGTCCAATTCAAAATCCTATTTTCCCTAACCCCTAACCCTAAACCTAACCATAACCAAATACTCTTACACTTACCCTAACCCCAACCTTAACCCTAACCCTAACCTTAACCCCAAAACCTAACCTTAACCCTAACCCTAAACCTCACCCTAGCTCCTAACCCTAACCCTAAAGCTAACCCTAGCTCCTAACCCTAACCCTAAAGCTAACCCTAGCTCCTAACCCTAACCCTAAAGCTAACCCTAGCTCCTAACCCTAACCCTTAATGTAATTCTAACCCTAACACTAATTCTAACCTTAACCCTAAACCCTGAGAAATAGCATTTGACCTCGTGGGGACTAACAAAGAATAGTAAACATGTCCACACACACACACACACACACACACACACACACACACACACACACACACACACACACACACACACACACACACACAGAGACACACACACTAAAAGGTAGGCTAAGTATGAAATAAACCAAATGTACAGTAAGAAAGATGATGTTGATGTTTAAATATGTATGATCTGAGATGACTAAGAATGACACTGTGTTTTGCTGTTGCTGGGGGTTAACTGCATTGCTAAAAGGCAGAACACCAGATTTCCCCACCTTGCCAGCTCAGGGATTCAAACTAGCAACCTTTCAGTTACTGGCCCAACGCCATTAACCACTAGGCTACATGCCCCCTGGAGTTAATAGAGGTGTATGAGTTCCTCAAGAGCCTATGCAAATCCCAAAGTTGGAATAATTACCACTTTATTACTATATGTAATCAGCAATGTTGAACCACTACATTTGCATAGGCCTTTGGGCAGGCTGTTCTTTGCTATTATGTGTGTGTTTGTCTCAGCTTCTATGTACAAGTCTGTTCACCCAGACATCAATAGATCCAAATTGCTTAACAAGCTCTCCATTAGGCTAGCAGTTAGCTGGCTTGATCAGCTGCCACACACACACACATACACACACACACACATACATACACATACACACGATTGTCATCTCTTGAGCCAATTATACAAGTCAATTACCTTCCTAGGGACTGAGGGAGGAGGTAGAGAGGGTAAAAAAAAGTCAGGCTGCTGCTACCATGAGAGGATGACAAGGTGGGGGATAATGTGAGGAGGGGGAGAATTGGGGGGTGAGGAAGGGTGAGGAAAAGGGAGTTAGGCATTTGAGGATAGGGGTGGGTGCATAGGGAGGAAGAGAGGGGTGAGGAGGTGGGAGGAAGAAAGGGATGAGGAGGTGGGAGGAAGAGAGGGGTGAGGAGGTGGGAGGAAGAAAGGGATGAGGAGGTGGGAGGAAGAGAGGGGTGAGGAGGCAGGAGGAAGAGAGGGGTGAGGAGGTGGGAGGAAGAGAGGGGTGAGGAGGTGGGAGGAAGAGAGGGGTGAGGAGGTGGGAGGAAGAGAGGTTTGAGGAGGCAGGAGGCAAGAGAGGGGTGAGGAGGAGGGAGGAAGATGGGGTGAGGAGGCTGGAGGAAGATGGGGTGAGGTGGGCTATGTTGGGGAAACTTGGAGGTATGACGTCACAGGTCGAGGCCAGATCTTTCCTGGAAAGAATGAACGGTTTAAAGATTTAAATTAAATTAAGCAAGTAAATTATTTAATTACAGACAGAAGGGAAGAGGAAGGAACATCTTAGAGTTATCACCAGGCGTGGCTTAGTTGGGGCATGGCTTTAAGATAGATACCATGCAACCAGACCCTGCACTCTCAGAATTAGTGGTGACTAGAGGAACCCTGGAGATCCTGTTTCAGGGAAACCTAGTCAGTTGCACAACTGAATGCATTTAACCGTCTTCTCTGAATCAGAGAGGTGCGGTGCTCTGCCTTAATTGACATCATCGGTGCCCAGTTGCTGGGGGTTAACTGCCTTGATAAAAGGCAGAACACCAGATTTCACTACATTGCCAGCTCAGGGATTCAAACCAGCAACCTTTCAGTTACTGGCCCAACGGGCTTAACCGCTAGGCTACATGGCCCGTGGAGTTAACGGAGGTGTATGAGTTCCTCAAGAGCCTATGCAAATCCCAAAGTTGGAATAATTACCACTTTATTACTATATGTAATCAGCAATGTTGAACCACTACATTTGCATAGGCCTTTGGGCAGGCTGTTCTTTGCTATTATGTGTGTGTTTGTCTCAGCTTCTATGTACAAGTCTGTTCACCCAGACATCAATAGATCCTCACCAGGATCCAAATTGCTTAACAAGCTCTCCATTAGGTTAGCAGTTAGCTGGCTTGATCAGCTGCCACACACACACACACATACATACACATACACACGATTGTCATCTCTTGAGCCAATTATACAAGTCAATTACCTTCCTAGGGACTGAGGGAGGAGGTAGAGAGGGTAAGAAAAGTCAGGCTGCTGCTACCATGAGAGGATGACAAGGTGGGGGATAATGTGAGGAGGGGGAGAATTGGGGGGTGAGGAAGGGTGAGGAAAAGGGAGTTAGGCATTTGAGGATAGGGGTGGGTGCATAGGGAGGAAGAGAGGGGTGAGGAGGTGGGAGGAAGAGATGGGTGAGGAGGTGGGAGGAAGAGAGGGGTGAGGAGGTGGGAGGAAGAGAGGTTTGAGGAGGCAGGAAGCAAGAGAGGGGTGAGGAGGAGGGAGGAAGATGGGGTGAGGTGGGCTATGTTGGGGAAACTTGGAGGTATGACGTCACAGGTCGAGGCCGGATCTTTCCTGGAAAGAAGGAACGGTTTAAAGATTTAAATTAAATTAAGCAAGTAAATTATTTAATTACAGACAGAAGGGAAGAAACATCTTAGAGTTACCACCAGGCGTGGCTTAGTTGGGGCATGGCTTTAAGATAGATACCATGCAACCAGACCCTGCACTCTCAGAATTAGTGGTGACTAGAGGAACCCTGGAGATCCTGTTTCAGGGAAACCTAGTCAGTTGCACAACTGAATGCATTCAACTGTCTTCTCTGAATCAGAGAGGTGTGGTGGTCTGCCTTAATCGACATCATCAGTGCCCAGTTACTGGGGGTTAACTGCCTTGCTGAAGGGCAGAACACCAGATTTCACTACATTGCCAGCTCAGGGATTCAAACCAGCAACTTTTCAGTTACTGGCCCAACGGGCATAACCGCTAGGCTACATGCCCCCTGGAGTTAACGGAGGTGTATGAGTTCCTCAAGAGCCTATGCAAATCCCAAAGTTGGAATAATTACCACTTTATTACTATATGTAATCAGCAATGTTACTATTATTCATATTATATTAGAATATAATAGGTAATATGCATAAATATTCAATGAACATTTTAATTTGCAGTGTACAAACTTAACATGATGAACAGGAATGACATTTAAGCTAACGGGTGGCCAAAAATAACAATCTGAAAGGCTGCCACCTCTACAATATATTATTAAAAAGGTTTAAAATGGAAACCCTCCCATCACAAAAAGGTTCCAGTTTGAACCTTTACACAGGGGTTTCTTCAAAGGCCATTTTCAGAGGGGTTCCTCTAGGAACCTTTTTGAACTGGAACGGTTCTGCCAGTGTGGTAGCCCAAAAGGTTCCTCCAGGCACCTTTACTTCTAAGAGTGTGGTGCTTTCCAAGACCCTGGTACTTGCCTACAGAGCAGCACAGGGACTGCCTCTACCTACTGTCAAGTCTATGCTCAAACCCTACACCCCAACCTGACCACTCCATTCTGCCACATCTGGGCCCATTATTATTGTCCATTAGTCTTGACTGATTCTTAGTTCCTTTCTTTCTATTTGGGGAAATGTGTGTATGGTTTTGTATTGTCAGGTATCACTGCACTGTTGGAGCTAGGAACAAGAATTTCGCTGCAACTGCGATAACATCTGCAAAATATGTGTACGCGACTGATACTATTTGATTTGATTTGATTCATGCTTAACAAGCTCACACTAAAATAATATGATTTGTAGTTGGTTTTATATTTTCTCCATAATGCCTTTGTCTCTCACACACGGAGCACGTGTCTGGTTCCACTCATCCATAGGAGATCAGGAGTAATCGTGAACCGAGAGAGCTTTCCCGGTCTCTTTGGGTAATCTTGTCTTTGTATGGCCTTAATGAGATGTAAATCCACATCCTAAAGTGATTTGCTTTCCCGTGTTTGAAATAATTATACCGACTTTGCCTTTGCTGAAAACCTCTTTAGTTTCAATTGGAACATGACTTTGTGTTGTCGTGGCAGAAATGTGTCTCGTTGTGACCGTCTAAATCTGCCTGCTCTGTTTGTTTTCCTCTGTTGAGAGTCAGAGGATTTGGAGAGGTAAAGTAGGGCCGTGGTATCCTGAAGCGATACCGTGGTTGTTAGGTGATGATGAGGATTCATGGATAGTAAACGGCCAAGAAGGACCAAAGATTAATTTAGCAGACACTCTTATCCAGAGCAACAGTAGTGAGCGCATACATTTTCATACTGGTCCCCCGTGGGAATCAAACCCAAAAACCTGGCATTTCAAGCGCAATGCTCTACCAACTGAGCTACATGGGGGACTATGCTAGAACAAGTTGCATGATATTTCACTGAATTTTAAAAGATAATCATAGTGTTGCACGCAATCAAATAAAAATGATATTGCAACATGAAATCATTGCTGTGAAGAATCCAGATAATGTATACATTATCTAATTCCACAAGGTAGCTTAGTGGTTAAGAGCGCAGTGCCAGTAACTGAAAGGTCGCTGGTTCTAATCCCCGAGCCGACTAGGTAAAAAATCGGTTGATGTGCCCTTGAGCAAGGCACTTAACCCTAATTGCTCCTGTAAGTCGCTCTGGATAAGAGCGTCTGCTAAAATGTAAATGTAAGAATTGTAATAAATATGAACATTGTTGTAGTCTCTTGAGTTTGATTTTACACGATAAAATGTAAAAGAAGAGAGGTCTCTCTCTCCTTTTCTCTGTCTCTCTCTCTCTCTCTTTCTTTCTCTCTATTGTTCTCTCTCTCTCTCTTTCTCTGTCATTCTCTTGTTATCTCTCTCTCTCTCTCTCTCTCTCTCTCTCTCTGTCTGGTGTCTCCCCATCACAGCGTACAAAATGTGTGTGTCTCCCTTCAGGGATATGGAATGTGAGAGTATGTGCGTGGGCTGTGAATTGGTTCCGCATGGGGGCCATATTAAATGTAACACGCATCGTCCAAAGTCGACGGGCTCCCTTTACACCTTGTGATTAGGGTAACCAGGGAGGAGGAGAGGGGGTGTGCCCGACTGTGGCCTCAGACACGTGCCCAGACAAGGACAAACCTCTGCCGCCTCCTGCCCACCCAGGCCTAATCTTAACCCCAGGCCTGAAGAAGACAGGCAGGCTGGTAGGCAGGCAGGCAGGCCCTCGGCTTCACCTGTGGAACGGTTTAACAGACTGACAACTGGGAGGGTAAAGAGTTGTCTGACCCCCTTCTCCCCAAACGTACAGCTCCTGGTCTGACACACGATGTGACCAAACATACTCCTGGAACAAAGTCGTAGCAGGATGCTGTAAAGTTTGGTTCAGACAGGCTCGGTCAAGGAGAAGGAGAAGAGGTACATCTACTATCTGTGGAGAACAATGGGAGAGATGGGCATGACATGAAGTCAACATAAACACGCAACTCCTAAAAACAAACAGTTTGGCAGGGGCAATACTACTCCCCCATCTCACCCCCCTGGGATGAGAGGGTGAGGAACGGAGGGGTGAAGGGTGAGAGAAAGAGAGGATATGGAGAGAAGAGATGAAGAGGTAAGTGGTTGAAGCAGATGAATGAAGTTATGAGGTGATTCTGTGGAGAGAGAGAGAGGAAGAGAAGATATGGGGTGGAGAGAGGAAGAGAAGATATGGGGTGGAGAGAGGAAGAGAAGATATGGGGTGGAGAGAGGAAGAGAAGATATGGGGTGGAGAGAGGAAGAGAAGATATGGGGTGGAGAGAGGAAGAGAAGATATGGGGTGGAGAGAGGAAGAGAAGATATGGGGTGGAGAGAGGAAGTGAAAATATGGGGTGGAGAGAGGAAGAGAAGATATGCGGTGGATAGAGGCTGCGTGGGGGTGTGTTTAAGTGTGTGTGTTTGTGTGTTTGTGTGTGTGTGTTTGTGTGTTTGTGCATGTGTGTGCATGTGTGTGCGCGTGTCTGTTGGGTGAAGAGCACACAAACATGCAAATGCACACGCAAGCCCGCACGCACACACACACACACACACGCAGACTGTTCAGAAAATTCCCATGTGATCCAATGTCCCTATGAACTTACATGACTGTGTTACTAGCCCATAAGGTAAAGTAAGGTATTACAGTTTAGACTTTAATTGTTTAATAGAGATTATCCCTTTCCTTTGCTCCTTTGAGTCTGAACCTTTGTTCCCTGTGACAAATACACCCCTACTGATACAGTCTCTGAGCTACACACCATATGACTCAGACACAGTCAGTCAGATACCTGCTCAGAGACAGAGGTGTGGGAAAGACAGACAGAAAGAGAGAGAGAGAGAGATGTGTCTTGGCCTTTCTACCCTCTCTATATTAATCAGTGTGTCTCAGCAGTAGGCTCTTGGCAGTAACATCCAGAGATGATAGCTTATTTTACCACAACACACACATAAATTACCGCCAGTAACAACGTCTCCATCCACAGTTTTTATGCGAGTAAAGTCATAGCGTATAGAAATGGGCTACTACAGGTGCCTTAAAGGGACAAACTAGGATATCAATACACAACATATTCCTCCCCCTTTACTTTTGATACCTCATAAATAAAAAGTTAATATTCACGGTTTTGCATATTATTTTATTTTTAACATAACAGTTATCTTAATGTAAATAAAGGAACTTTTCAGAATGACCTTTTCTGAACTAGGGAAAGAGGGTAGACTGCCTCAGTTCCCAGATTTAACCCTGGGGTGTATTCTGCCACAATATCGGAGGTTAGTCTGAACTAAATATTCAACCTTTCAGGGGGGTCATCTTTCTCTTGCAGGGTAATGACGACGTACAAGTGAGTCTACAGTCACATTGTCTCTGAGTCTGAGTGGGAATGGTGGATGCCCAGACGGGTGCAGCAGTACCCTGAGTAGGCCCTCTGGCTGGTTCAGGTGAGTCTGGAGCACTTTCCACATTTGTAGGTTGCTGCAGTGGATGTTCAGGTGAGGGCTCGTAGTTATGGTAGGTCCCCAGTTGCTGGTCTTGGTTTGTCACTTGACATGAGTCATCTCTGAGGTTGGTTACTGGCAACAGTTGATCCACGTGTCTCCTCCAGATGATGTTCTCCGGTGTGTGAACTGTGTAGGTCACAGGGCCTGTTTGTGTGACCACTGTTGCTGGTATCCACTTTGGACCTTTGCAGTAGTTCCGAGCAAGAACTCTTTCTCCAGCTCTGAAGCTTCTGTCTTTTGCTTTGCTTCGTCTCTCCATCTGTGCTCTCTGTTGTGTCTGTACGACCTGTTAAGTCTTTGGAGGTCTCAGGAGGTCGAGTCACGTGCAAAGCTGTCTTTTCATCATGGCTGACGCGGGTGCGACTTTGGTTGTAGCATGGGGGGTGTTTCTGTAGGTCAACAGGAATGTGTGTAGGTGCCTATTGAGGGACCTGTTCCCTTGTGATGATTTTAAAACTTGCTTCATCGTCTGGACAAATCTTTCAGTGAGGCCGTTCGTTGCAGGGTGATACGGCGCTGACTTGATGTGCTGTATTCCATTTGCTTCCATGAATGACCGGAACTCTTCAGACACTAGTTGGGGGTCATTATCGCTAACGAGTTGCGTTGGTAATCCGAAGTGACTGAAGATTGACCCTAGCTCTTCGATGGTTCTCTCCGCTGAGGTGCTCTTCATCACTGTGACCTCAGGCCATTTGCTGTGTGCGTCAACTACGACTAAGAACATACGATCCTCCAGTGGGCCTGCACAGTCTATGTGGACTCGCTGCCAAGGCTCCTCTGGGAAGTCCCATGGGTGTAGTGGTGCTAGCTGAGGAATGTTCCTCATCTTTTGACATGCAGAACATGACTTGGCCTTGTCTTCGATAGCTGTGTCCAAACCTGGCAACCAAAAGTAGCTGCGTGCAATCTCCTTCATTCGCACCATGCCACAGTGCCATGAATGGAGCTCTTCAAGCACCTGCCTTCTCAGTGGCGGCGGTATGATGACTCGAAAGCCCCATAGCAAGCATCCAGACTGAACTGAGCTCATTTCTCCTCACCTGGTAAGGCTTTAAGCTGTCCGACAGCTCTCCTCCTTTCCCAAGAGTAACAATGTTCACAACCTCAGACATCACTGGATCAGTGTGGGTGAACTTTTTCACTTGGACAGACATAAGTGGGGCCTTCGTCACTTCCTTGAAGTAGAAGATTTCAGCCTGGGAGTGCTCAGTGTGTGCGACAGGTAAGGGAAGCCTTGTGAGGCCGTCTGCATTGCAGTGCTGCTCAGACCTTCTGTACTTGATATTGTACTGGTGAGCAGATAACAGTAATGCCCATCTGATAGATTAATTATTAATGACTAATTATTACACCCTGAAACTGTGTATAATGTGTTAGAAATGTGTGAGTGTAGGACCAGTAAAGACTATGGCATTGAGCCACTATTTAGCAATGTGAGTAAGAGTTAGGCCAGACAACAAAGGACAAGGAGAACTGTCTACAGGCAACTGATAACTGAGGTATTTAGGGAGGAGAGAAACTGTTAGGCTTTTTAATGAGTATGAAAACATGGTGCAGAATATTGTGAGAACGGCGATAACTGAGGAATGCAGGGAGTAGGCTATGATAAGAAAGTGTGTATGTATGAGTGTGTGTATGCATGTGTGTGTGTGTGTGTGTATGTATGTGTGTATGCATGTGTGTATATGTGTGTGTGTGTGAACTGATGGTCAGGAGAGCAGTTTAAGAGTGGAAAACTACAGCCCGCCTACAGAGGGGAGGGATATTTTTGTATGATGTATGAGTATAAAAGATGGACTCTGAAATTTTGATGGCAGAATACTCAATGAATAAAGATCTCTGACTATGCAGATCGGGACTCTGTCCGTTACTTAAATCCCAAAAGACTTACAACCTTTTGGGAGACGCACAGAGACACTGAAATAGTTTGTTTAATAATTCACGTAACACCATCGCTGCATGAGGCTGGCTGCGAGCGACGGAATGCCGGTGTGGGGACCAAAGATGGAGGTGAGGGGTCTATGGTCCGTCAGCAGTGTGAATCGTTGGCCAAACAGAAACTGATTAAATATCTTAACTCCGAACACGATGGCGAGTGCTTCACGCTCTATCTGTGCATAATTGCTCTCAGCTTTACTTAAGGTCCATGATGCGAAAGCAATTGGCCTTTCTTCACCTGATGGCATGATGTGTGAGACGACAGCACCAACGCCATAAGGTGATGCATCACATGCCAACTGTAATGGCAAGTTGGGGTTGAAGTGGGTGAGGGCCTCTGACTGAGCTAAGGCTGTTTTCACTTTCTTGAAGGCCTCCTCACATCTGTCTGTCCACTTCCACTGTTTGGTGTTGTTCAAAAGTTCATGCAGTGGCTTTAACATGTTAGCTAGGTTCGGCACAAACTTTGCATAGTATGTCAGTAGTCCTAAGAATGATCTCAGCTGACTCACGTTCTGTGGGGATGGAGCTTCCGCATTTGTCCTTCCGGACCCTCAGAGAGTACTCCTCCAGTCTCTGTAGTGTAGCGTCCAGGTTTCTCAGGTGCTCCTGCTCGTCTTTGCCGGTGATGAGTAGAACATTGAACCCCGGTGAGGCCGCTCAGTATCTGGTCCATAGCTCTCTTAAACAAGGCCAGAGCTGAGGTGATTCCAAAAGGAAGCATCCGGTACCTGTACAGTACTTTGTGAGTCACTATGGTCAACAGTTCTTGTGACTATTGGTCCACATGCATCTGTAGATAGGCCTGACATGATGTCTTCTAAATGCAGTCGCTGTACTCATAATATACAGGAGAACGATCGCCTTACGGCGAGAATAGCTGTGCTACAAGCCCAGCTTCAGACGCAATCGTTAGGCAAGGGTCATTTCAGTGTAGGAAAGGAAGAAACAGCGTCTGTGCCACCAGTAAGTACAGATAGTAACGTTAGTATAAATCCCCCCGCACAGTCCCCGCAGCCGGACAACTTTCTCATGGCTTCTGGAGGGAAATACTGTTGGAATGATCAACCGGTGTCGCTCATTCAGCCGACAGAAACTTTCAACCGGTTTTCCCCATTATGTAGCGAGTCGGAGTCTGAGTCTGAGTCTTCTCTTGTCTCTACTCCTCCCGTTACGGGGTCTGAGACGCCGAAGGCTCCCACCATTAGCTCTGACAAATTGAAAACCCTAGTCATTGGCGACTCCATTACCCGCAGTATTAGACTTAAAACGAATCACCCAGCGATCATACACTGTTTACCAGGGGGCAGGGCTACCGGCGTTAAGGCTAATCTAAAGATGGTGCTGGCTAAAGCTAAAACTGGCGAGTGTAGAGAGTATAGAGATATTGTTATCCACGTCGGCACCAACGATGTTAGGATGAAACAGTCAGAGGTCACCAAGTGCAACATAGCTTCAGCGTGTAAATTAGCTAGAAAGATGTGTCGGCATCGAGCAATTGTCTCTGGCCCCCCTCCCAGTTAGGGGGAGGACGAGCTCTACAGCAGAGTCTCAGCACTCAATCGCTGGTTGAAAACTGTTTTCTGCCCCTCCCAAAAGATAGAATTTGTAGATAATTGGCCCTCTTTCTGGGACTCACCCACAAACAGGACCAAGCCTGACCTGCTGATGAGGGACGGACTCCATCCTAGCTGGAGGGGTGCTCTCATCTTATCTACCAACATAGATAGGGCTCTAACTCCTCTAGCCCCACAGTGAAATAGGGTGCAGGCCAGGCAGCAGGCTGTTAGCCAACCTGCCAGCTTAGTGGAGTCTGCCAATAGCACAGTCAGTGTAGTCAGCTCAGCCATACCCATTGAGACTGTGTCTGTGCCTCGACCTAGGTTGGGCAAAACTAAACATGGCGGTGTTCACCTTAGCAATCTTATTAGGATAAAGACCGCCTCCATTCCTGCCATTATTGAAAGAGATCGTGATACCTCACATCTCAAAATAGGGTTACTTAATGTTAGATCCCTCACTTCAAAGGCAGTCATAGTCAATGAACTAATCACTGATCATAATCTTGATGTGATTGGCCTGACTGAAACATGGCTTAAGCCTGATGAATTTGCTGTGTTAAATGAGGCCTCACATCCTGGTTACACTAGTGACCATATTCCCCGTGCATCCCGCAAAGGCGGAGGTGTTGCTAACATTTACGATAGCAAATTTCAATTTACAAAAAAAAAATGGCGTTTTCGTCTTTTGAGCTTCTAGTCATGAAATCTATGCAGCCTACTCAATCACTTTTTATAGCTACTGTTTACAGGCCTCCTGGGCCATATACAGCGTTCCTCTCTGAGTTTCCTGAATTCCTATCAGACCTTGTAGTCATAGCAGATCATATTCTAATTTTTGGTGATTTTAATATTCACATGGAGAAGTCCACAGACCCACTCCAAAAGTCTTTCGGAGCCATCATCGACTCAGTGGGTTTTGTCCAACATGTCTCTGAACCTACTCACTGCCACAGTCATACTCTGGACCTAGTTTTGTCCCATGGAATAAATGTTGTAGATCTTAATGTTTTTCCACAAAATCCTGGACTATCGGACCACCATTTTATTACGTTTGCAATCGCAACAAATAATCTGCTCAGACCCCAACCAAGGAGCATCAAAAGTCGTGCTATAAATTCTCAGACAACACAAAAATTCCTTGATGCCCTTCCAGACTCCTTCTGCCTACCCAAGGACGTCAGAGGACAAAAATCAGTTAACCACTTAACTGAGGAACTCAATTTAACCTTGCGCAATACCCTAGATGCAGTTGCACCCCTAAAAACGAAAAACATTTGTCATAAGAAACTAGCTCCCTGGTATACAGAAAATACCCGAGCTTTGAAGCAAGCTTCCAGGAAATTCCTACTAAACTGCTGAAGGAGCTGCTTCCTGTGCTTGGCCCTCCTATGTTGAACATAATAAACAGCTCTCTATCCACCGGATGTGTACCAAACTCACTAAAAGTGGCAGTGATAAAGCCTCTCTTGAAAAAGCCAAACCTTGACCCGGAAAATATAAAAAACTATCGGCCTATATCGAATCTTCCATTCCTCTCAAAAATTTTAGAAAAAGCTGTTGCGCAGCAACTCACTGCCTTTCTGAAGACAAACAATGTATACGAAATGCTTCAGTCTGGTTTTAGACCCCATCATAGCACTGAGACTGCACTTGTGAAGGTGGTAAATGACCTTTTAATGGCGTCAGACCGAGGCTCTGCATCTGTCCTCGTGCTACTAGACCTTAGTGCTGCCTTTGACACTATCGATCACCACATTCTTTTGGAGAGACTGGAAACCCAAATTGGTCTACACGGACAAGTTCTGGCCTGGTTTAGATCTTACCTGTCGGAAAGATATCAGTTTGTCTCTGTGAATGGTCTGTCCTCCGACAAATCAACTGTACATTTCGGTGTTCCTCAAGGTTCCGTTTTAGGACCACTATTGTTTTCACTATATATTTTACCTCTTGGGGATGTTATTCGAAAACATAATGTTAACTTTCACTGCTATGCGGATGACACACAGCTGTACATTTCAATGAAACATGGTGAAGCCCCAAAATTGCCCTCGCTAGAAGCCTGTGTTTCAGACATAAGGAAGTGGATGGCTGAAAACTTTCTACTTTTAAACTCGGACAAAACAGAGATGCTTGTTCTAGGTCCCAAGAAACAAAGAGATCTTCTGTTAAATCTGACAATTCATCTTGATGGTTGTAAAGTCGTCTCAAATAAAACTGTGAAGGACCTCGGCGTTACTCTTGACCCTGATCTCTCTTTTGTCGAACATATCAAGACTGTTTCAAGGACAGCTTTTTTCCATCTACGTAACATTGCAAAAATCAGAAATTTTCTGTCCAAAAATGATGCAGAAAAATTAATCCATGCATTTGTTACTTCTAGGTTAGACTACTGCAATGCTCTACTTTCCGGCTACCCGGATAAAGCACTAAATAAACTTCAGTTAGTGCTAAATACGGCTGCTAGAATCCTGACTAGAACCAATAAATTTGATCATATTACTCCAGTGCTAGCTTCCCTACACTGGCTTCCTGTTAAGGCAAGGGCTGATTTCAAGGTTTTACTGTTAACCTATAAAGCGTTACATGGGCTTGCTCCTACCTATCTTTCCGAGTTGGTCCTGCCGTACATACCAATACGTACGCTACGGTCACAAGACGCAGAGCCTCCTAATTGTCCCTAGAATTTCTAAGCAAACAGCGGGAGGCAGGGCTTTCTCCTATAGATCTCAATTTTTATGGAACAGTTTGCCTACCCATGTGAGAGACGCAGACTCGGTCTCAACCTTTAAGTCTTTACTGAAGACTTATCTCTTCAGTAGGTCATATGATTGAGTGTAGTCTGGCCCAGGAGTGTGAAGGTGAACGGAAAGGCTCTGGAGCAACGAACAGCCCTTGCTGTCTCTGCCAGGCCGGTTCCCCTCTCTCCACTAAGGTTCTCTGCCTCTAACCCTGTTACAGGGGCTGAGTCACTGGCTTGCTGGTGCTCTTTCATGCCGTCCCTAGGAGGGGTGCGTCACTTGAGTGGGTTGAGTTACTGACGTGATCTTCCTGTCTGGGTTGGCGCCCCCCCTTGGTTTGTGCTGTGGTGGAGACCTCTGTGGGCTATACTCGGCCTTGTCTCAGGATTGTAAGTTGGTGGTTGAGGATATCCCTCTGGTGGTGCGGGGCTGTGCTTTGGCAGAGTGGGTGGGGTTATATCCTTCCTGTTTGGCCCTGTCCGGGTTTCTTCGGATGGGGCCACAGTGTCTCCGGACCGCTCCTGTCTCAGCCTCCAGTATTTATGCTGCAGTAGTTTATGTGTCGGGGGGCTGGGGTTAGTTGGTTATACCTGGAGTACTTCTCCTGTCTTATCCAGTGTCCTGTGTGAATTTAAGTATGCTCTCTCTAATTCTCTCGTTCTCTCTTTCTCTCTGAGAACCTGAGCCCTAGGACCATACATCAGGACTACCGGGCATGCTGACACCTTGCTGTCCCCAGTCCGCCTGGCCTTGCTGCTATTCCAGTTTCAACTGTTCTGCCTGCGGTTACGAAACCCCTACCTGTCCCAGACCTGCTGTTTTCAACTCTTAATGATCGGCTATGAAAAGCCAACTGAGAGACCTGAGCCCTAGGACCATACGTCGGGACTACCGGCCGTGGTGACTCCTTGCTGTCCCCAGTCCGCCTGGCCTTGCTGCTATTCCAGTTTCAACTGTTCTGCCTGCGGTTATGGAACCCCTACCTGTCCCAGACCTGCTGTTTTCAACTCTTAATGATCGGCTATGAAAAGCCAACTGAGATTTATTCCTGATTATTATTTGACCATGCTTGTCACTTATGAAAATTTTTGAACATCTTGGCATGGTTCTGTTATAATTGTCACGAGGGTCTATGTCGTCCAAGTATGACCAAGGCGCAGCGTGTCCAAGAAACATGACTTTATTAAATAAACGTTATCGGACTACAAACAAAAGACGACTCAATGAAGTCCACGGTACACTGACCAAAAGGAACAAAAACCCACACCCTCATGAGAACACAAATAGTTTAAATATGGCTCCCAATCAGAGATAACGAGCCGACAGCTGACACTCGTTACCTCCGATTGGGAGTCACACGACACCACAATTAACTCACCCAAAACACAACCAACCGAATACACCCTATACAACAAACCCCACAACAAAACCCAACAAAACAAATACACCATGGCTCAAATACAAAAGTCCCGGAGCCAGAGTGTCACAGTACCCCCCCCTAAAGGTGCGCACTCCGGGCGCACCAGCATACAGTCTAGGGGAGGGTCTGGGTGGGCGTCTGTCCACGGTGGCGGTTCTGGCCCTGGTCGTGGTCCCCACCCCACCTTAGTCACTATCCGCTTCCGTAGCCTCCTCCACATGACCACCCCCAACTAAACCCCCACTGGATTAAGGGGCGGCACCGGACTAAAGGGCAGCACCGGACTAAGGGGCAGCACCGGACTAAGGGGCAGTACCGGACTAAGGGGCAGCACCAGGATAAGGGGCAGCACCGGGCTAAGGGACAGCACCGGACTCAATGGCGGATCCTGGCTGGCTGGCTCTGGCGGATCCTGGCTGGACGGCTCTGGCGGATCCTGGCTGGACGGCTCATGGCTGGCTGAAGGATCTGGCTGCTCATGGCTGGCTGACAGATCTGGCTGCTCATGGCTGGCTGACGGATCTGGCTGCTCATGGCTGGCTGACGGATCTGGCTGCTCATGGCTGGCCGACGGATCTGGCTGCTCATGGCTGGCCGACGGATCTGGCTGCTCATGGCTGGCTGAAGGATCTGGCTGCTCATGGCTGGCTGACGGATCTGGCTGCTCATGGCCGGCTGACGGATCTGGCTGCTCATGGCTGGCGGAAGGCTCTGGCTGATCCTGTCTGGCGGAAGGCTCTGGCTGATCCTGTCTGGCGGAAGGCTCTAGCGGCTCCGGTCTGGCGGACGGCTCTGAAGGCTCATGGCAGACGGGCGGCTTTGCAGGCTCAGTCCAGACGGCCAGTTCAAGCGCCTTTGGGCAGACGGGCAGTTCAGGCCCCGTTAGGCAGACGGCAGACTCTGGCCGTCTGAGGCGCACCGTAGGCCTGGTGCGTGGTGCCGGAACTGGAGGTACCGGGCTGAGGACACGCATCTCAGGGCTAGTGCGGGGAGAAGCAACAGGGCATGCTGGACCCTGGGGACGCACATAAGGCCTAGTGCGAAGAGCAGGAACAGGGCATGCAGGACCCTGGGGACGCACATAAGGCCTAGTGCGGAGAGCCGGAACAGGGCATGCTGGACCCTGGGGACGCACATAAGGCCTAGTGCGGAGAGCAGCAACAGGACGCACAGGACTCGGGGAACACACAGGAGGCTTGGTGCGTGGTGTAGGCACTGGTGGTACTGGGCTGGAGCGGGGAGGTGGCGCCGGAAATACCGGACCGTGCAGGCTTACTGGCCCCCCTTGAGCACTGAGCCTGCCCAACCTTACCCGGGTTGATGCTCCCCGTCGCCCGACCAGTACGGGAGGTGGACTAACCCGCACCGGCCTATGTGGGCGAACCGGGAACACCATGCGTAAGGCTGGTGCCATGTACGCCGGCCCGAGAAGACGCACTGGTAGCCGGATGCGTTGGGCCGGCTTCATGACATCTGGCTCAACGCTCACTCTAACCCGGCCGATACGTGGAGCTGGACTGTACCGAACCGGGCTATGCCTGCGTACAGGAGACACCATGCGCTCTACTGCGTAACACGGTGTCTGCCCGTACTCTCGCTCTCCACGGTAAGTCCAGGGAGTAGGCGTAGGTCTCCTACCTGACTTCGCCACACTCCCTTTAAGCCCCCCCCCAAGAAATTTTTGGGTAGTACCCACGGGCTTCCAGCCTTGACTCCGTGCTGCCTCCTCATACCGCCTCCTCTCGGCTTTAGCTGCCTCCAGCTCTTCACGAGGGCGGCGATATTCTCCCGGTTGTGCCCAAGGACCCTTTCCAGCCAGTATCTCCCCCCATGTCCATGAATCCTTTGGAGCTGGGTCCTGTTGCCGCTTGACACGCTGCTTGGTCCTATTATGGTGGGTTTTTCTGTCACGAGGGTCTATGTCGTCCAAGTATGACCAAGGCGCAGCGTGTCCAAGAAACATGACTTTATTAAATAAACGTTATCGGACTACAAACAAAAGACGACTCAATGAAGTCCACGGTACACTGACCAAAAGGAACAAAAACCCACACCCTCATGAGAACACAAATAGTTTAAATATGGCTCCCAATCAGAGATAACGAGCCGACAGCTGACACTCGTTACCTCCGATTGGGAGTCACACGACACCACAATTAACTCACCCAAAACACAACCAACCGAATACACCCTATACAACAAACCCCACAACAAAACCCAACAAAACAAATACACCCTGGCTCAAATACAAAAGTCCCGGAGCCAGAGTGTCACAATAATCTCCACCCGGCACAGCCAGAAGAGGACTGGCCACCCCTCATAGCCTGGTTCCTCTCTAGGTTTCTTCCTAGGTTTTGGCCTTTCTAGGGAGTTTTTCCTAGCCACCGTGCTTCTACACCTGCATTACTAGCTGTTTGGGGTTTTAGGCTGGGTTTCTGTACAGCACTTCGAGATATTAGCTGATGTAAGAAGGGCTATATAAAATAAAATTGATTGAAAATTGATTGATTGACATGAGTATATCTTACTGAATTTCTGTCCTCCAGCTAAACAAGAAAAGAGGTTGTCAATGAGGGGTAGTGGATATTTTTCAGCAGTCAAGACAGGGTTAATGGTGACTTTGAAATCACCACAAAGTCTGAGTGATCCAACTTTTTTTGTGACTGGAACGACGGGTGTAGCCCATTCACTAACATTCACTGGATCCAATACTCCACTCTCGACTAGTCTGTTTAGCTCAGTTTCAACTTTTGGTTTTATGGCTTATGGGAAAGATCTAGCTTTGCAGCATTTTGGCTTGCTGTCTGGTTTCACGGTCAGTTTAACTGTTATGTCCTTCATACTGCCAAGTTCTCCATTGAACACATTCGTGTGTTTCCTCTATATCCCTTGTAGGTTTGTGTCCTCTTTTGCAACCATATGCATTTCCTGCCACTATTTTTTCTTATTTTCACTCACAGTGACTTCACTTTCTCCCACAGCTAAACTCTTCCTATCCCTCGAGGCTCTCGTTGTTGTGACATCAGAAGCTAGCTAGCATCACTCGACTGGCTCCACATTTTCTTTGCATCTTTCTACAGCGAAAAAAGTGAATTAAACTACAGTACTATTAGTACTACAGGTGCCCTAAAGGGACAAACTAGAATATCAATACACAACAGTAACTGCGAGCTGTTGGCTAGAGTGCATGTGCCAATTTGCTATTTAACACAACAGTTTTTGTAGTTGAAAATGCGATGGAAACAAATTGAACTTTGGATTTCAGTATGTGAAAACTTAAACAAAAAAGTACATTTTGTCTGTGCACACTGATTTTTATGCGAAACAAGTCATTTGATGGAAACACACCACCAGTGGGAAAATGCGCCAAATTTATTTAATGCAGATTTTAGAATATTTGCATGAAAATCTGTCACCAGTTGGATGGAAACCTAGCTAGGGAATAGGAAATGTGTTGAATGTTCAACAGTAATTGATTGAAATGTCTGATTTTGCAAAGAATAAGGATTAATAAGGATTCATATCTAATTTTAAGTAGTCAATTGAAACCAGACCTCGGTAAAAATAAGATTTGCTTGCTTTCAAGTACATAAGGTGTGCTTGATTTGCGAGACACGGCAGGTGGACGGGGTTTGTGATGTGACACCGAATCTCACGACTTTAAAGATCAAAAAAATTGTTTGTTTGATGGAATATCATGCGCACACACACGCACGCCCCCCACACACACTTGAATGTGTGTGTCTATGCGTACAGTGATCAGTAAAAGTGTATGAAGCAGCCTGGGGAGACTTGGCATTCTGGAGGAAGTGTTAGTTTTAACAAGTCATTTATTTGACTGATTTGCTGTAACTGATCTGCACCTGGCCATCAGAGCGAGAAAAACCCTGCTGGTGACAACCCAAGCCAAGCCTTACTGGCTTCACACACCTCACACACCTGATAGATAGGGACACACACACACATTCAATCATGCATGAATACACATACACACATATAAATAAACACCTACACACACACCGCACACTCACCTTACAGTAAGATGCACTTCAGCCTTCATCTCCTGTATAGTTGGATGATATATCTGCAGTCTGGATCTCTGTGATACGCCCCCTTTCTCTCTCTCTCTCTCTCTCTCTCTCTCTCTCTCTCTCTCTCTCTCTCTCTCTCTCTCTCTCTCTCTCTCTCTCTCTCTCTCTCTCCCTCTCTCTCTCTCTTTCTCTCTCTCTCTCTCAATTAAATTCAATATAAGGGCCTTATTGGCATGGGAAACGTATGTTAATATTGCCAAAGCAAGTGAAGTAGATAGTAAACAAAATTTAAATAAACAATAGAAATTAACAATAAACATTACACTCAGAAGTTCCAAAAGAATAAAGGCATTTCAAATGTCATATTATGTATATATACAGTGTTGTAACAATGTGCAAATAAAGTACAAATGGGAAAATAAATAAACATAAATATGGGTTGTATTTACAATGGTGTTTGTTCTTCACTGGTTACGCTTTTCTTGAGGCAACAGGTCACAAACATTGCTGCTGTTATGGCGCACTGTGGTATTTCACCCAGTAGATAAAGGAGTTTATCGAAATTGGGTTTGTTTTCAAATTCTTTGTGGATCTCTGTAATCTGAGGGAAATATGTGTCTCTAATAGGGTCATACATTTGGCAGGAGGATAGGAAGTCCAGCTCAGTTTCCACCTCATTTTGTGGGCAGTGTGCACATAGCCTGTCTTCTCATGAGAGCCAGGTCTGCCTACGGCGGCCTTTCTCAATAGCAAGGCTATGCTCACTGAGTCTGTACATAGTCAAAGCTTTCCTTAAGTTTGGGTCAGTCACAGTGGTCAGGTATTCTG